>NC_135803.1:57823697-57977983 GCF_964213995.1 Mustelus asterias | reverse complement strand
TACCCCTGTGATGTTGGATATATTCCTGGACTGACCTTGTGGGTGTACATAACAACAATGAGCCTGGAGAATGCCATATCTCTCAAAATATGTTTTCTATTTCTTGCTGTCTGATAATTCTGAAATCTAATAGTAACACATGCAAAGTCTGAATTACATGTAAATTAATGAACTAGGAATTGATGATGCTTTAAAGGTTGGTGTTCACTGGCACTGTTTAGATTCAGTTATTCATTCCAATGAAATTAAAATGGGTCAAACTATGCAGAAACTAATGGAATCATTGGCAGCACAGGAAGATCCATCACCATCACTCAACTTAAGATAATCCCCGGCATCAGAACAGCTCAGAAATGGATATGGGTTGTGTAATGTAAGGTTTTCATTGATGTAACATTTGACTAACCACCGCCATTCCACCAGGCACTCACACAAACAGGTATCTGTGCCAGACAATAGCCAGTTGCACCCTAACCAACTAATGCTCAAGTCCCACTTATTTCCCATTGATGAATCATTACCCAAGACAATGTCAAGATCAACCTCTGGACACACAAGCACTGATGTGCTACAAGTATTTATTTCCTAAAGGTATACTTATACACATTAGCAGAGCTGACGTTTCATATTGATGCTTTATTCTCCATTTGTTCCAACTGTCCCCTGTACACTCACATCAAACAAAGTCATCTAGCCATGCTTATTTAAGTAGATGGCCATCAGAGCAACAAGGGTATATCACTGCATGAGTGGGGATTTCCTGCAGATCATATCTTGGGACAACATACCCTTCACAGATTCTGATAATGTACTAGTCCAGTCTTAAAAATAAAAGTGTACTAATTTAAAATCAATTATTTTTTCAATTGCTCCTTTTGTTTGTATCCCCCTCCCTTCCCCAATGTCAAATGTCAGCCACCACACCCACATAGTAAATCTCAGCTAGGTATTGGAAAACACTGGTTAGGGCCCAGCTGGAGTGTTGTGGCCACATCTGGACATCATACTTTGGGGAGTATGCCTAGGTCTTAGAAATGGTGTAGAGAAGAATTGCTAGAATGGTACCAGGTATGAAGATCCATGGAGAGACTATAGAGAAATTGAGATTCTACTGAGAGCAGGGGCAATCATGGGGATTGAGGTGTTCAAAATCATGAAAGGTTTTGATAAAGTAGATAAAGAGAAATTGGCTGGTATTCGCGATTCCGGAGCAGGCATGCTGGTAAAATTCTGGCCATTGTTTCCAGTGGCAGTCAGTCACTAACCAGAGTACACAAATATAAGGTAACAGGAAAAAAATCCAGAGGTGATGTAAGAACTTTTTAATGCAGCGAGTTGTGATGATCTGGAATGCACTGATTGAATATGGGGTGGAAGCAGATTCAATAATCACTTCTGAAAAAAAGAATTGGGTGAATAGTTGAGTGCAGGGCTATGGGCAAGGGCAGGGAAGTGGATCCATCTGGATAATTCCTTCAATGAGCTGCCAACTCTATGACGAGCTCTGACGAAGGGTCATCCTGACTCAAAACATTGGCTCTATTCTCTCCCCACAGATGCTGGCAGACCTGCTGAGCATTTCCAACATTTTCTGTTTTTGTTTCAGATTCCAGCTTGCGCAGTAATTTGCCTTTATCTATGATGAGCTAAGTGGCCTCCTTCTGTGTAGAATCATTCTATGTTATTAAAAAAACACCTAGATCCTGTCATCTTTTTAATTCAAAAGTCTTGTGCCAGAATTGTGGGTAGGGTTTCTGATGCCTGCCCGATCATGGTTTAATCGGTTTGTCCCAAGAATGTGGTGGCCAGTAGTTCTATGGTCTGGCCAACAGGTGGTGTTGCGGATCATTTATCCAAATTTATCAGCTGCCATTTTTGTTTCAGAAACTGTCCGTTTTTAATTTCTAACATGAGAGTTAAACCAATTTTAAATGAAATTTCACAATAACATGATCATGTATCTACTGAATAGTTTGATTGACTCCTTATTGTCTTTATTGAAGGTTTACTTGGACACTATAAGAAAGCCCGCCAATGCCTCTACTTTCTCAGAAGACTAAAGAAATTTGGCATGTCAGCTACGACTCAGACCGACTTTCACAGATGCACCATAGAAAGCATTCTTTCTGGTTGTATCACAGCTTGGTATGACTCCTGCTCTGCCCAAGACCGCAAGAAACTACAAAAGGTTGTGAATGTAGCTCAATCCATCACACATCCATCCTCCCATCCATTGACACTGTCTACACTTCCCACTGCCTCGGCAAAGCAGCCAGCATAATTAAGGACCCCACACACCCTGGAATTCTTTCTTTCACCTTCTTCCGTCAGGAAAAAGATACAAAAGTCTGAGGTCATGTACCAACCGACTCAAGAACGGCTTCTTCCGTGCTGCCGTCAGACTTTTGAATAGACCTACCTTGCATTAAGTTGATCTTTCTCTACACCCTAGCTATGACTGTAACATTACATTCTGCACTCTGTCATTTCCTTCTCTATGAATGGTATACTTTGTCTGTATAGCACGCAAGAAACAATACTTTTCACTGTATACTAATACATGACAATAATAAATCAAATCAAAACTTGAAGGCCAGAATCCATCCCAAGATCTGAGTTTGAACTGGACATATTTATCTCATGTTCATTAAGAAACAGCTTTCAATCACAAACAATATCCAAAATGCGCAGGCACATGATGTGTGTTTTTGCTTTGCTTCCCCCCAAACCACCCCCCCCCCCCCCCAACAAAGGCTTTGAAAGGAACTCGAGATTAAATGGCCAAAGGTTTACTTCAGGAAAGTGATGAATAGATAGCAATAGATTATAATTGCACGTTCCTATTATGAATTCCTCGCACACAAGTGGCACACGTGAGGACCGACAACTGTTATCATACGTGAAACAGCAGTGGGAATAACAATGGCTTTTTTTTTTGGTTGATTGGAAAAAGGAAAGAATATCATTTTTCGGAATGGATTTATTTTGTCAGGCATTGCTTTTGATTGTACATATTCAGTTAAAAATTCTCTCTTGAAACATTTTTGTAGCATAATGATTTTTAATATATAAACATGGGAAACGTATAAATGATTAACTTTCAGCATTTTATGGACCAATTGTGCATTGAAATTCATGTTTGTTTAAAAAAACTCACAAATCATGCTACTCTGGTGCAGAAAGGAGTGCATAACAGGAAACCAGGCAAGCCCAACTTATGATTCTCTGCATTCAATTAAACAAGCTGAAAAACTAAGCTTCTCAACAAGGAGGTAGGAGGTGGCATTGTGATAGAGATAGTTACGGTGGAGGAATAGGACCCAGGAGAACAGGCAGGAGTAGTTTCAATCAGGCCAACAACAATTTGGGTTCTCGTCATCTGGGCTCTCTTCAGATATGCTTCCACCCTCCCAGCTCAAGTTACTTAATGCCAGAAACCCCCTCAATTCTCCTAACCCACCCTTGTAGATCCCACTGGGCCTAAAGATTGTCCTCCTCTCGCTGTCTCCCCACTATTTCTAGTTCCTGCAACCTCTTCTTGATACGAACAATGCTCTGGACCACATTTCTAATGCACTCTAATCCCATCACTGCCTCCAAGGCTCCCAGATCATTAAAAATTACACCCCAAGTCTCTCTCAGCACCCGCTCCTGGATTCTTGCCTTCTCCTTTTCCAAATTCACAAGAAACCTGGAGCAGCCTGCTCGTGATCTCAGACCCTGGGGCCTCCCTTCAGGTTATTGCTGGATCTTGTGTCAGCTGAAGCCACAGCTGAAGCCCTCTGCTTTCTTGTGATGGTCTTAGAGATGGAGCACACCCTGGGGTGCATATAAATGGCAGCACATGTCAGCCAGTGGCACTGCACATCACCACTATTTGTTTAATGGTGTGGGCACTTTAAATTGTTTTGCATAGCTGCACAGGCCCAAATAAATGAAAAGGGTCAACAAACTGTGCAGGAACAATCGGGTTGGTTGCACAGCCCTGAGGGAATATTGTAGCAGCTTCTAATCTCCATTGTTTCCACCTCATTTGCATTCTAAGTAACCTACATCCAGAAATATTAGAAACAGAGGAAGCTGATGAACATGTCTTAAAGATGTTCAATGCTTTTTGAAATGATTTCATTGACATTCTCTATTCTGATAGTTGCTTTTGACTGCTTGTCAGAGTGTGGACCACTGTTTGATATTCAGACACAATAGAATCCCTGCTACCCAACGTCAGGGATACTCGAATGGTCTTTCCAAAGTGCGCCCCTTCCTAGGGCTGGAATTAGGGGAAGAGGCTGACCCCTCATGCTCAAAGGAAGGCCCATGTGACCAAATGACCTTTGACTCATGGTAGCTGGTTCTTGGCATGAGGCCTCTGCTGGCTATACCTCTTGAAGTTACTCCTAAGCCTGACCTTGCTTACATGTTCTATTGGGATGGTGCTCTGAGGAGAACAGTTCGACCACAGAGTCATTGCAGCATAGCAATCCTCAGTCCCATTCCTCTACGCTATCCCTGTAGTCCTTGCAAGTTTGCCATTTAGTTTGTGATGCCTCCCCCTATTCCTTCTGCTGAAATGCTTCTTGGAATCATAGAATCATAGAATCCTACAGTGCAAAAGGAGGCCATTCAGCCCATCGAGTCTGTGCCAACCACAATCCCACCCAGGCTCTAGCCCCACAACCCCATGCATTTACCCTAGCTAGTCCCGCTGACATTAGGGGGTAATTATTTAGCATGGCCAATCCACCTAACCTTCTCTGTATTACATTCCAATTGTCATTTGTCTGTCCATTCTGTTACCCTATCTCTGTCCAGGCATACAGTGCCACATCGAGGACCCAAACTGGAAATGGGGTTGTCTGTTGCATCAGAGCCACATCCCCTCCTCCCCAGAGATCCCTGTCTCCAGGGATTCAGTGATGAGCCCTGGTGAAGGCCTGTGTGCATTACTGGCAGCAGCCACCACTCCTGGTTGTGGTGCCTTTAATGTAGATCTGCCGGCCTCTGATTGGCCAGCAACTCTCGGGGGCAGGATTTCCACCCTACTGAGAACTTGTTCCTGTGGTAAGCCTGACGTTGCTTACCTAAGTACCTGATTGCATTTAAATAATGCTGGGTGCCACCTGGGAGAGGTGACATGGTTTTCTCACAGGATCTCCCACTGGCAAGCTGAACCCACGTCACCTACCCTAGATTCCACCCCTGGTTCACAAACACAAAGGAGCCTGAGATCCACAACCTAGATTTTCTGTCATAACAATGATAGAATGACACTTTCCTCCACTGACTAGTGGCACAGCTGATATTATCAGAATTTCTGAGATCGGGCAACTTGAATACGATGGGAAGGCAATCACATCAGTATTGGTGGAACTGTGATACCCCCTAGTTGTGGGAAGAGGAGAAAATTATTTGTGTCAGTAAGTCATTGAAGAAGCCCTGGACGATCTTATTCCAAAAGGCCACTTTTCTTACTGTATGTACTCCCCAATATAAGAAAACCAGCTTTCAGTATTTAGTGGGCCCTCCTTCTTCCAAATTGAATGTGCTTCATGCTTGTATATAATATATTGTGGCCATCAGAAGCAATGTTGGTGGGAATGGCACCAAGTTGTACCTGATTGCCTATCCCACTTCATTCTATCTTGCTAGCTTTAAAGTGCATGGACAAAAGCTGCCTCTTCCACCTTTCCCAAGAAAAACAACAGACTTGCTGTAATGGGTCCTGTCTAATCATGCACCCTACTAAACCTGTCCTGCCCTCATAAAGCTATATACGTCAGTGGCACAATGGCACAGTGATTAGCACTGCTGCCTCACAGCACCAGGGACCCAGGTTCAATTCCGGACTCAGGTCACTGTCTGTGTGGAGTTTTCACATTCTCCCCGTGTCTGCGTGTGTTTCCTCCAGGTGCTCCGGTTTCCTTCCATGCTCCAAAGATGTGCAGGTTCGGTTGATTGGACACGGTAAATTGCCACTCAATGTCAGGGAGACTAGCAGGGTAAATATGTGGGGTTATGTGGATAGGGACTGGGTGGGATTGTTGTTGGTACAGGCTCAAAGGGCCAAATGGCCTCCTTCTGCACTGTCAGGATTCAATGATTCTACAGTGGGCTAAGGCCTCAGGAAATTCAAGATCAAAATGTTGTGAGAGTTACATGAATAGAACTGGACAAGGGAATCTTTATCTGAAAAAAAACATAATTAGTGAATTTCTAATGTTGTTTCATGCTCACAACCTCATCCCGATGTAATGTTTCACAGAAATATAATCTCACATTGCCAATCAACCATTCCTTAAGATTATGAGCATTTACTTGAGCCAGATGCTGTGATAAGTGCACATCTTGTGATGTGGTGAAGAGGAAGATGAATTCTTGTCACAAACTGTAGGGCAAAGAGGGGAAATGTTATGCTGTTTGAAAGCATGCCTAATATTATCAGGAATTGGCAGGGAACTGAAATGCCATAAGCTGTGATTAATCAAGTGAGGATTGTGTCCAAGTGATTTATCTGGTCAGACAACATGCACTTCATCTGCAAAACCTGCATCCATGCCATACATGCACCATTTGGCATGGATTACGATGAATGATGTCTTGGTCAGGGCATTCGGATTCTGCGTCAGAAACATGTAAAGTACCAGATCCTGCTTGACATCAGTTCACATATAAAAATGCTGCTGTTTTAAACAGCATTACTACAGGGAACGCCTCTTCAATACATGTAGCTAGACATATAGCCAGCAGCAGGAAGGACCACTTCCCTCCACACCATAACCTTTTCAAGGAATCATCAACAACTTACAGGTTAGTTGCTAATTAGTTTCTACTTTGAGCTTGTAGATGTGCCTTGTGTTTTCAATAGTGGGTTCAAACTGTTAAAGTTAACAAGGAGTAGTTCAGCAGGTGTTGACAGCCTTGGTTCTGACTTCAACCAGCCTGAACAAAAGAAATTTGGGGCTATAGTCACCTTCATGGCCATTGGTGATGTTGCCTTCGACTTGCTTCAAGGTTCCAGATCAAGTCACCAGAGCTCTGTAAACGCATCAGTTCTCAAGGACAAATTATTCTGGCTTAGGGGAGGTAAGAGAAGTGCTCGCAGAAGACTGCGGGTCAAAACTGCCTCTTTCTGAGAGATCTTCTCCCCTTCCTCTTCCTCCCTCTATGAACAATTTGTTCTCTTTGTTGCATCTGGTCCATCTCTTTATGCTTGGAGAGAGGTGTTATTGTGTTCTCTCTGTCAAAAGAGAAGCACAGTAAAAAGTCTCACAACACCAGGTTAAAGTCCAGTTCTCAGGCTGAGCAGCACCCTGGGGGAGTAGCACTGGTTCCATGGAGAAACTCATTGTACTCTCTTATGACAACACTATTCATGCTTCCACTATTAGCAGTCCACCAGTAACCATGTTGTTGCTTTACAGGCAGCCCAACTCAGGCTGCTGTTGCCCACGGTGAAGTCCGAAACCAGGACTTCTAGGGCCACAGCTGCTTGAGAACATCCTGCAGGAACAACTGCAGTCACCCCAACTAAAGTCAGCAGCCTTCCACCAACCATGCTGCAGTCACTGGGGTGGAACTATGTAGGAGCAACAGGACCAGCAAAGGTACACAGACGAGGAATTATTAGAATGCACAAGCATTTATTTGGTAGCAAAAGCCACTAGCTTTCGGAGAACTGCTCCTTCATCAGGTGAGTGGGAGTTCTGTTCACAAACAGGGCATATAAAGAAACAAACTCAATTTACAAAATAATGGTTGGAATGCGAGTCTTTTTAAAATAAAAACTTGTAGCTGTAAAGATTAGGCTCTAGTTCTATTCTTCACTGCCTGACTATCTGGAGAAAAAGACACAAACCATCACGAGCAGTCCATTGAGGCATTGGAGCAGATGTTCTGCTGCCTTGAAGGCAATGGAAAGGCCGTGTAGTACTTGAGGGATTGTTAGTCCAATTCATGGTGGTCTGTTGTATTGTCCACAACCTCACCATGATGAAGGTACAGCCCTTGCCACAGGGATATGCTGAGGAGCAGGAGGATGAAGAAGAGGAGAGGGAAGGGGAGGGGATGCAAGAGATAGGGTGGAGGCAACTAGGATGTCTGTTATCATTTCATTTGACTGCAGTTCTGTTGAAAACAACCGCAAATCCCTACTGTACACCAGTCATACAATGCACCATTCCTCTCTATAGCACATTAAAGCAAGCTCCTGTGGCTCCAATGCTGAACTAGAGGTCACAACAAAACAAACATTCCAAAAAATCTTTATCTACAAACCATCCAATATTCCATACAGCAGCCAATCATGCTTGTGCATTCTAATCATTCCTCGTCTGTGTACCTTTGCCGATCCTGTTGCTTCTACATAGTTCCACCCCAATGACTGCAGCATGGTTGGTGGAAGGCTGCTGACTTTCGTTGGGGTGACTGCAGTTGTTCCTGCAGGATGTTCTCAAGCAGCTGTGGGCCTAGAAGTCCTGGTTTCGGACTTCACCGTGGGCAACAGCAGCCTGAGTTGGGCTGCCTGTAAAGCAACAACATGGTTACTGGTGGACTGCTAATAGTGGAAGCATGAATAGTGTTGTCATGAGAGAGTACAATGAGTTTATGCTCCATGGAACCAGTGCTACTCCCCCAGGGTGCTGCTCAGCCTGAGAACTGGAAACAGAGCCAGAGGAACCACTGTGTCTGTGAGGAAAGAAGCTAGGGGTGATCAGGGGGGCAAAACTGGAGAGGCTGGGAAGGGGTATGGGGGGGTGGGGGGAGAGGAGCCAGAGGATTGGGAGAACTTGAGCACTTTTGGTTTTAAAGGCATGCGTTTCTCAGCAGGCTCGATACCTGCTAGAAGCAGCCCTAAGGAAAAAAGGCCTGAAAAGTAGTGTAAGCTCTGACCAATCAACATAGTTTACTGAATGACCGGTCCTGGAAGAACCATCGGTGTTCATTCCTCCAAAGCCCATTCAGTTTCACCGCAACTTGTGGATTTGAGTGACTGGAGATCCCTGGAAGATGCATTGCCACTGTGGCCCTCAATAGCGACAAACTTCTTAGCATTCATCAGGGATTTGGATTGCAAGATCCAGACCAATGAATTTCATCTGACTGCTGTTAGTCATTTGATTGTCACCTGTTTTCTTCTGGGGACAAAGAAAGCATGGAAGATCCTTTAGCAGATTTCTATTTGCTCTTGTTATGAACACTCTGACTGAAGTCAAATGCCCCTGACTAAACAGGATACTTCAACAGATCATGTGGGTCTAGTAATGAAAAGGTTGATCAGCTGATTCTAATATCACTGCTCTGCCCATTACAATCAACAGCGAAATCCAGTTTGCCACATTTTGGGCAGTATTCATGCTCCTGTCACTAAGGCTGAAAAATAATGGCACTGGAGACCAGGCAGTGGCATGATTTATGTGTTTATTCAAGATGGTTGCATCTGATGCCTCATTATCCACACTTAGTGAACACAAGATCAATCTGAAGAGAATTCCCAGACTCATTCCCATAAATCAAATTTAAACTGCCATGAGACATTTCTAAGAGTTGCTATAGGTGCTAAGTAAATGTAAGTCTTTGTTTATAATTAGACATGTTATAATTGGCAACCCTGCCTGTATTTAGAATCGATAAGGAATGACATAGGCAAGATTGTAACCATACATCCATCGAGCATGAAGATAACATTCTCTCGGTTAAATTGTACATCAGCTGCAGTTAGAAATTAAGTTAGCTGCATTCATTTTGTCCAGGTTGGAATGTTTTTGCTACTTCCAGAATTGTGATAAACAACAACTTACATTTACATAGCACCTTAAGCAGAGCAAACACTTATCAATGAAAATATTTTGGACTCTCAGCCCCAGAAAGAGTTATCAGATGCAAACATGAGTTTTCATCGCTGGTGAAAATGTCAGCAATCATGACCAACTGGCCCTGCTTCACAGAGGCTGACCTCACTGCCTATCAGTTTATCATTTGCTGGATAAATTTTAAGCTTTATTAAGCAAGTGGATTTTATGGCATCAACATCATTCCAGCAAAACAGCCTAATTTGGCAGTATCTTAAAAGTTGAAATAACTTAAAAAGTGAATGTTCCTCTTGAAACCATGTGAAACATTTCTCGATGAGAATGAAAGCAATTTCTACATTCATACTACTGTTTCCTTGGGCGTTGCTGGGGATAAAGCATGTTAGTTTATTCCAAAATGCCTATTTCCCAGATTGGCTATTTAACAAAAGCACCCTAGGGCTGGTATTTTACGACCTCCCTCGGGCAAGACTAGTAAAATCCTGCCCGAGGTCAACGGAGAATTCCGTTCTGGGAGCCGGGGCGGGCGTGGTGGTAAAATTCCGGCTTAGGTCTGGAATGGCCACTTCTGATTCACCATCATCCTCACTGCAGTCCCACTCAGTGCGGTAACAAATTGTGGTGTATGTTAACCCCTGGAGAAGCAGAGAGCATAACAGTCTAACTTATGGAGGTCACTGTTACTATTACCATTGCAGCAAAATATGGGCCATTATCTGCAAGTTCACCACTAAGTCACACACCATCCTGACTTGCTAAACCATGTTGCTAAACCTTCATTGTCAGGGGGTCAAAATCCTGGACTTCCCACAGCATCAATGTGGGAGCACCCTCACCAGAGGCACTGCATCAGCTCAGAAAGAGGCAGGGCAACTAGCGATAAATAATAAATTTAGCCTCACCATCATAACCCGCATCCTAACTATTTATTTTAAAGCACAAAGACGTTTGAGAGAAAATATTCCATTACAAGGAAACAGACAGCCAAGAAAATAAGTACAGCAGAACTAAAATTAAAAGAAATCAAATTCCCTGAGGGCAATGACCCAGTTACAGTTCTGTACACTTCCATTAGGAATATTCTGAACCTGCTGAACCTACTGTTTTCTGAGGAACTGCAGTGAAGTGGAAGTATATTGGTCTACTTAGGTTGGTTGAGACCAAAACCAACCAGCACCATGTGGTAAAAAAGGAAACTTACTCTGATTTTTAAATGGTTGTATCGAGGAAAAGGTACTTACACAAAATCATGGTAAAACATGCCCCAAAGGAACTCAGTGCCCTGTAATTATTTTACCCATTTGTGGCATTATTCCTATTGTTGTGTTATTGGAGAAATGACACTTGAAAGCTTTGGGTTAAAAGTCCAAAGATGTGTGGGTTTGGTTGATTGGCCACGCTCATTGGTCCCTTAGTGTCAGAGAGATTAGCAGGGTAAATACACAAGGGAAAGGGCCTGGGTGGGGTTGTTGTCAGTGCAGGCTCAATGGGCCGAATAGCCTCTTGTGCTCTGTAGGGATTCTATAATGCTATGAGTCTATGAAAAACGAATGGACCATCTCTGCAAATGCCTCACAGCTAGAGAGTGTGGATCAAAGATCGTTGTTAAAGGCCTGTAGTCTGTTAGCCAGGTAAAAATCACTTTTATACAGATAGTGATGAAATCTCTTGATTCCAAGACCTATACTTAGGGCTTCCTTTTCAAATTGAGCGTGCTTTTGTTCAGCACTTGTCAATGTTCTCAAAGCGGAAGCTATTGGTCTTTTATTTCCATTTGGCATTATATGAGGGACAATTGCGTCCACCCCATACGGTGATGCGTCACATGTGGGTCAGAATGAATTAAACGTCAGCATATTTTTGGCTTCATTATGTGGAAGTCTTTTGCCCAAGTTCATTGTTAGTTCACACAGAATAATGTATGAAGTAGTTTTAATATGTAGAGAGATTTGAAATAAATTTTCCACAGTAATTGGTGAGTCCTAAAAAAGATCTGAGTGGTGATATATTCTGCAATCTAGGCGCATCTAAAATCGCAGTCATCTTTTTTGTGGAGTCCATCTTTATCAATTGCATGACCAAGATAGCTTGTTGATGGGTTGAAAAATTAACATTTTTCTTTCTTCACATGAAGATTGTGCTTCTCTAGATGCTCCGGCGTTTCTTCGAAGTTCCATAAATGTTCCTCTTCATTTCTGCCCGTGATTAAAATATCTTCCAAATGACACTGGACACCCTGAAGGTCACTTAGGATTTGATCCATTGATTTTTGGAATAAGGTTAATGCCAGTGTTATTCCGAACAGTAGGTATTTATACCAGAACAATCCTTTGTGAGTAATTACCATTAGCAATGGTTGCGACTCAGTTGCCTACTTCATTTGAAGGAATGCTTGTGACAAGTCTATTTCACTGAATTGCTGACCCCCAGACAATCCAGTTAATAGATGCTAAATTAAGGGTAAGGTGTACTGGTTGACACAGTGCTGGATTTATTGTTGTTTTGAAGTCACTGCAAATTCTTATGGAACTATTTAGTTGAATGACAGGAATGATTGGAGTTGCCCATTCGCTCATGGTTATGCACTCAATCACTGCACCTTTGAATAATTTTTCAAGTTCCATTTCAACATTTGGCTTGATAGCGTAAGACACAGTTCTCGCCTTTAAGCGTTTTGGGGTGATACCAGGTTTTATCTTGAGTCATGCCTTGACCCTGGTCATTTCCCCTAAAGCATTTTCAAATACCTTCTTGCATATTTCTAAGAGTTTTTGTAAAGTATGCTTTCCATCAACCAGTCGATTTATTGCTTGTCCAGTTAGTTTGATTTTGTTTCGTGGAATCATTATGGGTAGAGATGGGGAATAGTAGAGGGAGAAAGACACTAGTAGGTGTGGTATATAGGCCCCCAAATAATAATGTTGAGGTAGGGAGGGCTATAAACAAGCAGATAAGGGATGCGTGTAAAAACGGAACGGCAATAATCATGGGGGACTTCAACATGCACATTGACTGGCAGACTCAAGTCGGTAAGGGTGGAATGGAGGAAGAGTTCTTAGAATGCAGTCGGGATAGTTTCCTTGAACAGCATGTTACGGAACCGACGAGGGAACGAGCTATTTTGGATCTGGTATTGTGTAACGAGGTAGGTAGAATTAAGGATCTTATTGTGAAGGACCCTCTTGGGTCTAGTGACCACAATATGGTCGAATTTCTGATTCAGATGGAAGAGGAGAAAGTTTGGTCCCAAACCAGTGTCCTCTGTTTGAACAGAGGGAAATATGATAGGATGAGGGATGAATTGGCTAAGGTAGACTGGGAGAGCAGGCTGGCAGGTAGGATAGCTGAGGAACAGTGGAGGATTTTTAAGGAGATCCTTTTCAGTTCTCAGCAAAAATATATTCCAGCAAAAAACAAGGATTGTAAGAAAAGGGAGAACCAGCCGTGGATAACAAAGGAAATAAAGGAGAGTATTAAAATAAAAACAGCTGCGTACAGAGTGGCCAAAAATAGTGGAGAAACAAGTGATTGGGAAAAATTTAAGAAACAACAAAGAGAGACTAAGAAAGCGATAAAGAAAGGAAGGATAGACTATGAAGCTAGGCTAGCAACTAATATAAAAAATGATAGTAAAAGTTTTTATAAATATATAAAAAGGAATAGAGTGGCTAGAGTGAATGTTGGACCCTTGGAGGACGAGAGGGGGGAGTTAATAGTGGGAAATGAGGATATGGCTGAGTCTTTAAATAAGTTTTTTGTGTTGGTCTTCACGGTGGAGGACACAAATGGTTTGCCAAATATTAACGATAGAGGGTTGGCAGCAGGAGAAATACTTAATACAATTAATGTTACCAGAGAGGCAGTGCTGGGTAGACTAATGGGACTGAAGGTGGACAAGTCCCCGGGTCCGGATGGAATGCATCCCAGGGTATTGAAAGAAATGTCAGAGGTAATAGTGGATGCGTTAGTGATTATTTATCAAAACTCGTTGCATTCTGGGGTAGTGCCGGTTGATTGGAAAACGGCTAATGTTACGCCGCTGTTTAAAAAAGGAAGGAGACAAAAGGCGGGTAACTATAGGCCGGTCAGCTTAACGTCTGTAGTAGGGAAAATGCTGGAATCCATTATTAAAGAGGAGATAGCAGGGCATCTGGATAGAAATGGTTCGATCAATCAGACGCAGCATGGATTCATGAGGGGAAAGTCGTGCTTGACGAACATGTTGGATTTTTATGAAGATGTGACTAGGGCGGTTGATGGAGGAAAACCGGTGGATGCAGTGTTTTTGGATTTCCAAAAGGCGTTTGATAAGGTGCCCCATAAAAGGCTGCTGAAGAAGATTAGGGCACACGGAGTTGGGGGTAGTGTGTTAAAGTGGATTGGGGACTGGCTATCCGGCAGGAAGCAAAGAGTCGGAATAAATGGGTGTTTTTCCGGTTGGAGGAAGGTAACTAGTGGCGTGCCGCAGGGATCGGTACTTGGGCCGCAACTATTTACCATTTATATAGATGATCTGGAGGAGGAGACAGAGTGTAGGGTAACGAAGTTTGCAGACGACACAAAGATAAGTGGAAAAGTGAATCGTGTGGAGGACGGAGAAGATCTGCAGAGAGATTTGGACAGGCTGAGTGAGTGGACGAGGATATGGCAAATGGAGTATAACGTTGATAAATGCGAGGTTATACACTTTGGAGGAAATAATAACAAATGGGATTACTATCTCAATGGAAACAAATTAAAACATGCTACCGTGCAAAGGGACCTGGGGGTCCTTGTGCATGAGACGCAAAAGCCCAGTCTGCAGGTACAACAGGTGATCAAGAAGGCAAATGGGATGTTGGCCTATATTGCGAGGGGGATAGAATATAAAAGCAGGGATGTCTTGATGCACCTGTACAGGGCATTGGTGAGGCCGCAGCTGGAATACTGTGTGCAGTATTGGTCCCCTTATATGAGGAAGGATATATTGGCATTGGAGGGAGTGCAGAGAAGGTTCACCAGGTTGATACCGGAGATGAGGGGTTTGGATTATGAGGAGAGGCTGAGGAGATTGGGTTTGTACTCGTTGGAGTTTAGAAGGATGAGGGGGGATCTTATGGAGACTTATAAGATAATGCGGGGGCTGGATAGGGTGGAGGCGGAGAGATTCTTTCCACTTAGGAAGGAAGTTAAAACTAGAGGACACAGCCTCAAAATAAAGGGGGGTTGGTTTAAGACAGAGTTGAGGAGGAACTTCTTCTCCCAGAGGGTGGTGAATCTCTGGAATTCTCTGCCCACTGAGGTGGTGGAGGCTACCTCGCTGAATATGTTTAAAGCGCGGATGGATGGATTCCTGATCGGTAAGGGAATTAAGGGTTATGGGGATCAGGCGGGTAAGTGGTACTGATCCACGTCAGATCAGCCATGATCTTATTGAATGGCGGGGCAGGCTCGAGGGGCTAGATGGCCTACTCCTGCTCCTATTTCTTATGTTCTTATGTTCTTATGTTTAATCACATTCTTCCGAATAGTGCAGGAAAATTCCCTTTCACGATATGTAATGGCATTTTTTCAGGCTGACCACTTGTTTGAACTTGCACCATGTTATAACCCTTCACTGGAACCGTCTCTTTCATGTATGCTCTCAGGATTTTATTAAAAGGTTTTAATGGTAGGTTCTGGAGCTTTAGTTGATGTAAATGTTTGGAGATAAGAGATACAGCAGACCTCACTTCTATTTCCATTTTAATTTAATTCCCATTCAAGAGACCCAAAATCTCTGTGTATTTATTACACCTTGCATCGATAATACGCCAAGTTTGAGTTCTTTGTTCTCCCTAGACATCTTGGCTTCCTTGGGAATTTTCATTGTCTTTGGCCATTCTAGAGACATTTTTGGGGATTTGAGTGCATTCTTAAATTTAGCCCTCTTCGAGGTTTGAAGATTCTGTCTGTTCCAGCATGTCTTTTTTGTGTGACCTTTCTTGTCACCAATGTAACATTTGTTTTCTCAACACCAACATTCCTGTGGAGAATGCCTCACCTGGGCACATTTATAGCATGCTTGCGGTTTGAGGGATTTTCTTTTCTCAGTATTCATCTTGTATATTTTGGCACCAGCTCTAACTTTGGAAGCTTCTTTAGCAGCCAATTCCACAGACACTGCCATCTCAACAGCAAGTTTTAGTGTTAAAGAGCTTTCAGTGAGTAATCATCTTTGAATTGCATCATTTTGAAGTCCACAAACTAGTCTGTCTCGCAGTGTGTCTTTGAGAATTGGGCCAAATCATTGTTAGTTTCGGTGGCATGGCTACAAATTGTGGAATATTTTCACCCTCTTCTTGGCTCCATCGATAAAATCTGAATCTCCTGCCAATGATTAAAGGTTTGGGTAAGATTAAAGGTTTGAGGTTCTTCAAGGATCTTAGTCAATTCCTCGTAAGCTTTTGGACCAGGCTTGGCGGATGGGCAAGACTTAGTAACAGAATGAAGATTTCCCATCCTATTACATTCAGGAAAGTTGCTACTTTCATTTCCGCGGTATCCCATTTGTAGCAAGGTAATAATGAAATCTCTTTTCATAGGCACTCCTTGATTCTGCATTCTCACCGAGTGAGTTCATAGCGCCACCTTTTTCTGCCACCGCAGTTGCCTGTTCTTAAGTTGAAGTACTTTCTTTAGCTTTACCTCCCCTCCAATTTCTTTTCTCTTCCAATTTAACTTGTAATATTTATTTTGTTGGTTCGTTAACAAAAACTTTTGGTTGAACTGCAAACTTTAATAATTTCTTTCTGCATCAGACACCAATCTGTCTTAAAACCAAGAGATTTCAGCTTTAATTCTGCTTAATCTTGGTTACTATCATGTTTTTTTTTCTTTATGAGCAGTTGTTTTTCCAAATGCAGGTTTTTTTCTCTCTCTCTCTCGCTCTCACTGAGTTCGAGGACCCGGAGTTGTAGCTCACCACATGTGAAGCCGTGTATTTGGAAAAGATCCCCAGCTTTGGTAAGTAAAGTTATTTTTACACAACCTGCTCCCTTATTTTAACACTTTGCTCATTTTCTAGGAGTTTTTGAGCCCATTGATTGTTTTATGTTTACACAGCCTAAAACTGAAGCAGTCCACGCCCGCGTGCTGTCAGACCTGGACAACATTCGGGTTTGGGCTGATAAGTAGCATTCATGAATGGCCATCTCCAACAAGAGAGAATCTAACCATCTCCCTTCACATTCAACAGCATCATCCTCTTTGAATCCTACACCAGGAGATCTTGTGGCACAATGGTATTGTCCCTACTCTGGACCAGAAGCTCTGGATTCAAGTCCAATATCAGATCTTGTTGGCCACAGAAGGAGCGTTCATAACATGATTCAATGGGCTGATAATCAGCTCAGAAATCCTTCCACCACTTCCACAGTATTCCCCAAAGAGAAAAAAACAATGTGGGCGTGAAGACACTCTCAAATAAAATCCATCACCATGAACATACTGGGGGTTACCATGGACCAGAAACAGAATTGGACCAGCCATTTATACTGTGGTTGCAGAAGCTGGTCAGAGCCTGGGAACTCTGCAAAGAATAATTTACTCTCTAAAACCTGTCCACCATCTAACAGGAATGCAATGGAATAGTCTCCACTTGCCAAGATGAATGCATCTCCAACAACACCAAGAAGCTTGACATCAAAGACAAAGCAGCCCACTTGCTGTTTATCTTACAATCATTCAACCTGATTAATTAAGAAGGTATACAGTTGTTTATCCTGTTCATTCAGTCCCCAGATAGCCGATTTCCTTTGCTGCACCATTATCAGCTAATACTGTTTTGGACTGAAAGGTGCAGGGTCAAGTCAAACTAATCGCAGATAGTTGCCTAGTTAGAGCAAATCTCGGCCCCCTACCATTTTGTTGGCAGATGCAGCTTAGGTCGCAGCAGCCACTGAAGAATTATGAGCAAAACAGGCCTGGAGTCTGTTCCACTCATGATCCAGTGTAGGAGAGGGGACCTTAATGTGGGCATTAGGCCTGCTCATTCACATGAGACCTGTTGTCTATTTTAGATGACTGCCACTAGCTCCTGAATGATCAACGAAGGAGATTGTCATTGACTTCAGGAAGCATAGTGGAGAACATACGCCTGTCTACCTCAATGGGGATGAAGTAGAAATGGCCAAGAGCTTCAAGTTTTTAGATGTCAAGATCACCAACAACCTGTCCTGGTCCCCCCATACCGACATTATTGTTAAGAAAGCCCAACAACACTTCTACTTTCTCAGAAGACTAAGGAAATTTGGCATATCAGCTACGACTCTCACCCCCAACTTTTACAGATGCACTATAGAAAGCAATCTTTCTGGTTGTATCACAGCTTGGTATGGCTCCTGCTCTGCCCAAGACCGCAAGAAACTACAGAAGGTTGTGAATGTAGCCCAATCCATCACGCAAACCAGCCTCCCATCTATTGACTCTGTCTACACTTTCCGCTGCCCCGGCAAAGCAGCCAGCATAATTAAGGACCCACACACCCCGGACACTCACCCTTCCACTTTCTTCCGTCGGGAAAAAGATACAAAAGTCTGAGGTCACGTACCAACTGACTCAAGAACAGCTTCTTCCCTGCTGCCATCAGACTTTTGAATGGGCCTATCTTGCATTAAGTTGATCTTTCTCTACACCCTAGCTATGACTGTAACACTACATTCTGCACTCTCTCATTTCCTTCTCTATGAACAGTCTGCTTTGTCTGTTTAGCACGCAAGAAACAATACTTTTCACTGCATGTGACAAAAATAAATCAAATCAAATGAAATCAATCAATCCGATGTTGGGTGGGTTAAATTTCAGATGTTGTTGGTGCAGCAGATGTTTATTCCTGCCTTTGGACCATGTTTTATTGACATAAAATAAGAATGCAATTTTGAGATCCCATTATTGGGAGGAACATGCCATCCATAATAAACAGTACAATATTTTGCCTTTTGTACAAAGTGTTCCATTTATGATCTTTCAGTCTTGGAGCCTCTTTCGAGAGAAGGGATGTAACTGTACTTGACATTAAAAATTGCAATCGGAATTCAGCCGAATAAAATAGATAAATAAAACAGTGAATTGTAGCAATTTATTCTATTTTGGGAAAGCATTAAAATGGACAGTTCTATAAAATATACAGTGAAATTCTCTGAAGAACACAAAGGAATTTAACAGTTTTTAAAGAAGTGTTAATGTATGATTGCCTCTGCAATTTTTAATTGAGTCTAAACATTGTACTAGGAATTAATTATGACTCTGTGTTGTAGCTAGGGATTGGGACTCAGTTCACCTCGCTCCACTTAATCATGCAAACCAAAGCGGCAACTCCCACTAACACTGATAAACTATGGGATTTTAACAAGTTACAGCCACAGTGCTCTGCACAAACCTGAATGTGGTGATCAATTCTAAAACAGAAAATACTGGAAAATCTCAGTAGGGGGGGGGGGGGGGGTGGGGTGGGGGGGGGGGGGCGTCAGCAGCAAAAAGGAGAGCTGGAATGGAAAGTGGAAAAATGGAGGCAAGAAAGAAGGATGATAAAATGGATGGGATGAAACAAAACAACATAAAATAAATGGAGGTGGAGGGGAGAGTTCATGCTCGGAAGTTGTTGAACTCAATGTTCAGTCCGGAAGGTTGTAAAGTGCCCAATCGGAAGATGAGGAGCTGCTCCTTCAGTTTGCATTGGGATTCGATGGAACATTGCAAAAGGCCAAGGACGGACATGTGGAGAGAAGAGCAGGGTGGTGTGTTGAAGTGGCAAGTGACAGGAAGGTCAGGGTCCTGCTTGCGGGTGGACTGATGGTGTTCAACAAAGCAATCACCCAGTCGACATTTGGCCTTTCTGATATAGAGTAGACCGCATTGGGAGCAATGAATGCAAGAGACCAGATTGAAGGAGGTGCATGTGAAGCACTGCTTCATCTGAAAGGGATGTTTAGGACCTGGAATGGTGAACAGGGAGGATGTAAAGGGGCAGGTATTGCACCTTCTACGATTGCATGGGAAGGGCCGTGGGCGCGGGGTGAGGTTTTGCGTGTGACGGCGGAGTGGACCAGGGTGTCCCAGAGAGAACGGTCCCTGTGGAATGCTGACAGTGGGGGTGAGGGGAAGATGTGCTTAGTAGTGGTGTCATGCTGGAGTTGGCGGAATTGGTGGAGGATGATCCTTTGAATGTGGAGACTGGTGGGGTGAAAAGTGAGTACAAGGGGGACCGTATCCTGATTCTGGGAGTGAGGGAGGGGGTGAGAGCAGTGGCCCAGGGAATAGGTTGGACGCAGTAGACAACCCTGTCAACCACAGTGGGTGGACAACCATGATTGAGGAAGAAAGAAGACCAAATCGGAGCGCTATTTTGGAAAGTGACATCATCAGAACAGATGCGGCAGAGGCAAAGGAACTGAGAGAATGAGATGGAGCCCTTACAAAAAGTAGGGTGTGAAGAGCTGTATTCAAGGTAGTTGTGGGAGTCGGTGGGCTTGTAATGGGTACTAGTGGACAGTTTATCACCAGAAATGGAGACAGAGAGATCAAGGAAGGGGAGAGAAGTGTCAGAGATGGACTAGGTGAAGGTGATAGAGGGGTGGAAATTGGCAGGAAAATTAATACATTTTTCCAGGTCCAGACGAGAGCATGAAGTGGCACCGAAATAGTTGCCGATGTACCGATAAAGAAGTTGTAGAAGGGGGGCCGGAGTAGGACTGGGACAGGGAATGCTCCAAATAATCCATAAAGAGACAGGCATAACTGGGGCTCATGCGGGTGCCCATAGCCACACCTTTTATTTGGAGGAAGTGAGACGAGTTAAATGAGAAATTGTTGAGTGAGAGAACCAGTTCAGCCAGACGGAGGAGAGTGGTGGTGGTGGATGGAGGTTGTTCAGACTTCTGTTCGAGGAAGAAGCGAAGAGCTTCTTCGAGGCCATCCAAGTGGGGAATGGAGATGTGGAAGGATTGGGAATCCATGGTGAAGATGAGGCGGTTTGGGGCAGGGAACTGGAAGTTGTTGATATGGTGAAGGGCTTCGGAGGAATCATGGATGTGAGTGGGAAGGGACTGGGCAAGAGGAGAGAGAATGGAGTCAAGATAGGAGGAAAAGCTTGGTGGGGCATGAACAGGCTGACACAATGGCCTACCAGAGCAGTCCTGTTTGTGGATTTTGGGAAGGAGCAGGCTGTCCAGGGTTGGGAGACTATCAGGTTGAAGGTTGTGGAGGGAAGATTTCTGGAGGAGAAGAGGTCATTGACAGTCCTGGCAATAGTGGCTTAATCTTCGGTGGTCGGGTCGTGGTCCAGGAGGAGGTCAGAGGAAGCATCCGAGAATTGGCACTCAGCCTCTAAGAGGTAGAGATCCGTACGCTAGACAGCAACAGCCCCATCCTTGTTGGTGGGTTTGATGACAAGGTCAGGGTTGGACCTCAGGTATGCAGTGATCAATTGTTGTGTTTGACAATGCGTCTATTTACAGTTAATGCTCACTGTGCTTGATTGGTTAAGCCTGGGTCTGGAGGAAGAGAAAAGTAAACAAAACCATTGAAAATACTGGAAGCCAGACCTCAAGCGTGGATCACATATTTTTAAATAGTGTAAATAAAACTTGTAACACACACAGAAACAAGTGTCACCTCTGCCGAGATCTAACACATAAAGACTGGACTGTAGAGAATGTTGTTTTGGCTGAACACCTAATTATTCAGTCTCACTGGCAGCAGTGTTAGGCGAATGAGATTGGGGAATCCCACCCAAAATATACAACAAAGTGGCAGTGAAGATGATGGAGCAATGTTTCAATCCACCAACGTTTGCTTTCTTCATTGGGAGGTATGCCCACACTGTGGGATCGATGCTTTTCGAGATTCATGACCTAATTGCTCATTACAGGGGTCACCTGTCTGGATGTAGCAGTGTCAGAAAACAGAGGTCCATTTTAAGCAATCTAGATCTGTATTTGTGGGTGTTAGAGACAAGGCATAGCTTTAAGGAAGTTTAATTTTTGTGATTCTGTATTTGAAAGTGTTAATGACTTCAGTTTGGTTTAGATGCATAGATGGTAATGAGATTATGATGTGAAATCTGATAATATCCAAGGTCAGAAACTCCAAGTTTTGTTTATGAAGTCAGCCTAGACCATACGTTTTGCATTTTGAATTTGGCATGGGTAAACATAAAATGTTTCACTCCAGATATGGTTCAAGTAACCCACCAGGGAACTTTTATCAAGCAAAATTTATTTAAGAATACAGTTAACACATACAAAGAAAATTAATAATAACTTTTACCAATTATAAACAAGAAAGAAAAACATGATATCATATAAAGCTTAACAGCTCAATGTACTGCTCCAACACAATGGAGGCAATTCTCCCAGTGGGCCGGGAAAATCAGCAAAGGCTGTTTAGCGGGCTCCCTGCTGGGCGCCACGGCCTCCAACCGGTCCCCAGATTTCCGGCTCCGTGCCGAAAATCAGTGCGGAGCTGATTTAAATATTATAATGCTGACTTGAATCTCATTACCAGGTCCAGGAATGAAATCTCCAGCCCTGCTAGCCTCTCCCCCCCCCCCCGGCCAGGAGTGGTTCACTCCAGTGGGGCTCACAACAGCTCCCCACTAACGGGCCCATCCCCACTGGAGTGAAGGGAGGCCATGGACGCCCCTCCAAGAGGTTGGGGGCAAGGGGGCCCCCCTGCACATTATTAGCCTGGCAATGCAGGCCTGGCCCCCTGACACATCCCAAGGGGCAACTCAGCACTTCCCACTGGGCATCGGGCAGTGCCAAGGGGGCAAGGCTGGGATGAGACCTATTGAGCCCACCACACCCCAATCGCTGGCCTTCTGGATATCTCTGGGACAGCCCCGACTCCTCCACACCCCTGCCAGCCCACCTGGAGCCCCCCTGCAGTTCTGAACTCCCTGCTGACTCCAGGGGTAGGACCAATTGAGATGGGTCGGGGTGGGGGGGGGGGGGGGGGGGGCGATGGTGGGGGTGGGGGATCCCGCTGCCACTCTGCACTTGGGATGAGTGGCAGAGGGAGGGAATGGGCTGATTGGGGCTGGCCATCCGGTGGGTGGATTGGGACTCCGGGGTGTGGGGCAATTGGAACGGCTGGGGTCAGCAGGGAGTTCAGAACTGCAGGGGGGGCTCCAGGTGGGCTGGCAGGGGTGTGGAGGGGTCGGGGCTGTCCCAGAGATATCCGGAAGGCCAGCGATTGGGGTGTGGTGGGCTTTGCAAGCCAGCGCTTCAGGGTTGCTGTGCTGGCCAGCAATCAAACTGGCCAGCAATTGAGATGCTGGCAGTGTGGGGCTACTGCGCATGCACTGATCTCTGCTACGACAGATCAGCGCATGTGCAGTGGCCCAATCTGCGCTATGCTGCTGACCTCTCCAGCGGGAATAGGCCCCACCCACTGATTCTCAGTGTAAATCTCCCTGAGGCACTCTGCATTGCACAGGGTGCAGGAGATTCATTTTGAAAATCCTGCTGAACAAACAGTGGGATTTACTCCCGTTTTTATGTGAATTCGGTACTTAGAATTTTTTGGGAGATTCCCAGCCAACATTCTTATTAAAATATATCCCCGGTTTCGGTTTAGCAAAGAAAATACATATGCAGCGTGATTTTTCAGCTCTGCAACACCTGCTGTGAATTAGTCTTTTGGAAACTCTGTCTTCTCCATTCCGGAAATCATTGCTCCTTGAGGTAGAGATAGAGCCACTGCTGACCTCTCGCTAGCAAACCACCAACAGCAAGATTTTCACTCCAGAAAAGCAAGAAAGACTGCTTCCAACTAGTCAGCAGAATTTCTAATACTAGGGAGAGAAATAAAACATTGCATCCAGCCTGGAGTCCAAACATCTTCTAACTAGCCAGCAACCAGAACTGAAAGTAAAAGAACTCTTGTGAGGAAAAAACTGTCCCACCTGACCTGTCAACCATTCTTCCCCCCAACAATTCCAAAAGAGTCATAAACTCCAAGAGAGTGCATTAGGCCCAGATTAAAAATAAACAAAAACTCATTAAATCATTTAAGCAGCAATAAATGGACATCTAGTCAGGCAGCTCAGTGCCTGCTTACAGAGACCATGATTAAAATATATATTTTTTAAGCACAATAGAGTCACAAAACAAACAGGGTTTTAAAGAAAGACGAGGCTGTTCCTTAGCAACCAAGGGCCTCCCAAGGTTAGAAAGAACTTTTGAGTTTAGTTTTAAGCTAAAGAATCTCTGTTCTGCTGGTTGTCGACTAAGGTGGAGATGGGCATCCAGAACATGTATTAGGCCTTTCATTGATGTACAAAAATGACTTTCCACTTGTTTTAGCAGGCTATCAGGATACCTGAAAAATTGGCTTGAAAAATCAATGACCTGAATGCACATGCATATTGGGTGCCAACTATTAAATATTAAATCATAGAAGTTACATATATTCATATGGGTGGCACAGTGGCAAGCACTGCTATCTCACAGTGCCAGGGACCTGGGTTCCATTCCAGCCTTGGGTGACTCTACATGTGGAGTTCGCACATTTTTCCCGTGTCTGCTTGGGTTCCCGATGGGTGCTCCAGTTTCCTCCCACAGTCCCAAGATGTGCAGGTTAGATGGATTGGCCATGCTGAATTGCACCTTAGTGTCCCAAGATGTGTAGTTTAGGGGGATTAGCTGGGTAAATGAATCGACTTATGGGGATAGGGCCTGGGCGGGATGCTCTGTCGGACAGTGGGTGCAGACTCGATGGTCCAAATGGCCTATTTCTGCACTGTGGGGATTTTATGGATTCTTTGATATACAGGGACTGTCCTCAACAGGCAAAAGGAACATATCCAGGAATTAGTTTTTTAGAATTAAACAAAAGTATGGGGGTGCAACAGTTACCTGGTGCATTCATTTTGCCAACCAATCAGCACTCTTTCCCATTCAATATAAATTGTTGCTTATTGAAACTTGCCATTCTCACATCAGTCCTCATGAATGCAAGACAAAACATTTGGACCAAATGTCTCATCTCAGCGATAAATCTTCAAGTCATAGAATGATTAGAGCACAGAGGGGGCCATTTGACTTGTCCTGTCTTACTGGCCCTCGGCAGGAGCAATTCACTGAGTGCCATTCCCCACCTTTTCCCCGTAGCCCTGCATATTCTCCTTTCGAGACAATGATCCAGTTCCCATTGTTAACTTATCATGCTTGTGCCCGTTTTATGCCTAAATGCACACAAACTTCTACCTCTAAAGCTCCACCTGTGTAGATTACACGGTAATTGGACGGGATTTGCTGGCCATTCTCAACACAAAATCGGAATATTCCACCCAAGCAACGAACCTTTCCATGGTCCACCCCTCGCCCGCTATGATTTCCGTGACTGGTGGAATGGGAAAATTCGCCCCATTAAGTTTGGAAACTGATAAACATCCTGGTCGGGATTTTCCAGCCATGCTTGCCCCAAAACTGGAAAATCCCACCCGAGGTCAATGGGCCTTTGTATGGTCTGCGCCCCCCCCCCCCCACCCCCCCAATGCACCCACTATGATTCCCATAGCAGGCGGGACGGGAAAATTCTCCCTGAGTCTATAAATAGGTGAGACATCCAGCTAACTACAAAAAAAACTCAGAAAACACAATCCATAAATTAATTCAGGATATAAATAGAGAACAGCAAATGTTCTTAACAGTTCATAATCATGCAGCTGACAAACATATATTTCATCTTTCTGATCTTCCTCTTGTTTCACATTTTTATGCATCAAAATATTCAGATTACTTATTGGCACAAATCTTCTTACAATGCTTGTAAATTCCTGTTATATTGAAGATCAAGAAAGCATTCACACAAACTTACAGTTATCCCACATTGACTTACGACCTCTGTTCAATATTAGCTGGTTGAGAGGTTGTGAACAAAATGTAGGACAAAGATTGTTAAGATCACATTGCAAATTGGGGTGCTGTGAGCAGAGGGAGGAGAGGGAGGGCTCCACAGGGAGGCTGTGCTGATCAAGATCTTCAGGGAACATTTCTACTTCCATCTCAGCAAGCAACAATGTGCATATAATTGACCAAGGAAGTGGTCACTGAACTGTGCCACCTCCTTCAACAAGACCTGCAGCCTCACAGCAGGGTGAGGATGAAACTGTCAATGGTTGTCAAAGCCACCATCACCCTTAACTTCTACACAATCTGATTCTTCCAAATGCTTGCATTTCTAACATTCCTCTGCTCTCTATCCATTGCTGTATCAAGGAGGAGACAGAGGCCCTGTATGCTGGGAGAGGGAACTATGTTGTAATCTTTCTAACCAGAAAGAAGCAAGAGGACTAGACATATGACATTGCCAGGGTACTGGGATTCTCACTGGTGCAGGGAACCATTAACTGCATGCACTTCATGTAAATGGAGAGATGTACCATAACTGCAAAGTGTTCTGCACCATTAAGATACAGTTACACATGTGACAATGCACAGAATATCATCGCCAAAACCTTGCTTCCATTTACACCGATGGGACAACTGTGGGCTTCCTGGCGGCATGGGGTATGTTCAATGGGAACCCCATTGACAATAGGAAGACTATAGGATCCCACTGCCAGCAAGCGGTGAACCGCCTCCTGCAACATTGAAACACACTGCGGAGGGGGAGGAAAATCCCACCCAAAGTCAGTGAATATCCATATCCTGACAGCAGCCACTCTGACTTCATCATGCGACAGTCTCATGTTCCCACTATCTTCAGGCCACCATGAATAATCAAACCCTGGCTCTCAGAGACAGGGATACTGGTTCCACACATTATCCCCCTCTACCAACTGACCACATAAGGACAATGCACTGACAGTGAAATCCATGCTGTCATTGGGAAGATCATGGAGCAGACCTTTGACATTCTCATGTAACAATTCTGCTGCCTGTGGCTCTGCTTGCCTACTGAGTGGCTTCACTGCCACCCACCAGTATCCTTTCAGCCAGCCAATCCAGACTGTGACTGGTTATGCTGAGATTCTGCATTCCAAAGCTGGGTCCTCAACGCCAGGAGCTGCTTTATGACATTCTGCATGGCCATCTGCTAATGCAAACATTGGACTAGCACTGCAGAGGAGCAACCAGCCAGCAAGATACACCAGTTTTGCTGCACAATTCCCATCTATTCCGTCCATTTATCCTGTTTAATCATAACATTCTCTTGGCCAATTCCTGCAATCAAAGAAACAAACAAAGAAAATTCCATCCCAACTTTATCCAACAACACATCCAACATACATAAAGAAACTGGACTTTTCACCTCTGTGCATTCCCCTTGTGCCTATCTCATGCCCTTGCTTGCTGAGTGCCCGTTCTTTATGTAGGAGATATCTCCTGCAGGTTTTCACATCTTGACTCAGTATAAGTGGTGGCTTCTTGGAAACAAGGACCCCCCTGGCTCATGACACCTGTGAGGAGCTAAACACTGATGCAGAGGAAATAGCCACAAGTGACAATCACTGAGCAAGCCATTAGGTTGCTGATGAATATTAAGTACAGTAAGAAGTCTCACAACACCAGGTTAAAGTCCAACAGGTTTATTTGGTAGCACAAGCCACTAGCTTTCAGAGCGCTGCTCCTTCATCAGGTGAGTGGGAGTTCTGTTCACAAACAGGGCATATAAAGACACAAACTCAATTTACAAAATAATGGTTGAAATACGAGTCTTTACAGATAATCAAATCTTAAAAGTACAGACAATGTGAGTGGAGAGAGGATTAAGCACAAGTTAAAGAGATGTGTATTGTCTCCAGCCAGGAGACAATACACTCCTCAATTCATCCTAGTCTTAATGGGACATCACAAAAAAAAAGGAAATACATGCTTTTCCCAAAATATGGAAAGCAACCCTTTCTCTTGCCTGGTGCTTCTCTTCATGTCTTTGATTTTATGGCCACTTGCACTACAGGTGGTAAGCATTAACCTCTGTGTAATGAATGTGTTGCCTCTAGAAGAGGGGCAGGTTGTCTTTAAGAGTGCAGGTGAGCTGAAACACACACTGGTCATGAATATTGCTGTGTTCCTCACTGAAAATTCAGTCAGTCAGCATGAGAAGTTACACTGGGCTGAACTTTACAATTATTCAAAGGGAGAGGCAGCACAAGGTTTGCATGCTGCCTGCCTCAGAGGGATCAGATACAAAATAATCGCTAAACACAAGCGTCCGCTCGAAAGTGAGAGCAATTGATGTTTTCGAGACCTTGATAACCTAGAAATGAATGGAAAACAGGTCTGTTCACCTCTGACTTGTTATTAAGCGGAGTAATTTAAAATTGAGTCCTTCTTAAATATCCAATTCTGCCTTTGAAAGGGTAAGAAATAAGCCACAAATGAATGTTGATGCAACGGATTTGAATTTATATTTTAGCAATGCTGTTTATTTGTGGCTCAGCTGGCAACATTGGCCATTGCTAGCTTTATACAAATTTGTGTTATTTTTCATTTAATCTTTAGTGGCATATGAGTTTTCGCATTAAATTGGGGAGGATGGGAACAGTTAAGTCAGAGAGACTGCACCATGTCAAGTCCTGACGCTGCTTGGAACAAAAATAGCCATCCCCAACGGCTCTGCCTGACGGCACACAGATGGCCACACTTTAGGTTTACTAGAGACATATGTAACTCTACTTTATATTTACAGATCAAAAATAGCCTTGAATTTGCCTGCAGTGTGAACAGGATTCTTCCCAGTGCCTACCATGATTAATCTGAGTAGCGGCAATCATGTTATTTTGTTATTTGCAAATTTAGAAGTGGGATACTTCTCCTCAACATAAAAATATCACTTTTTGCAATCTAGCACAATGGCAATGGATTAGTATTATGGTGCCAACATTAAATTGCTTTGAAAAACAAACCAAGCAATTGGATGCTACGCATCCATTCTTATGACTAATGTTAGTTACTCATTGTTAGGGTCAGCAAACAAATTAAGGCACAACAGTTGCCTAGAACGGCAGATGTTCTTCGAGATGGCACACATCTTTATATCTGTGTTTGTTTCCATGGTTAGCTCATTATCAGCCTAGGTTGCTTGTATTTTCTTTGCAACCCACTAGGAGCCAAACCAACAGTAAATCAGGTGAGTTGCAGATTTATTTCTTCCATATGTTCTTTGCAAAGCATAGGCACAGCAGCATACTGTGAGAAATGAACTGCCAAGTTGGAACATTAGAACACTTATTGGTTTATGAAAAATAAGTGCATTATCTAAAGAAACCCAATAGATGCTAATGATGATGATGCATAAGAAACTTACTAAGCACCCTTTCTCAATGTTGCATTTATCAGCCATTTCTGCAGGAATACTTGCTGTTCGACAAATTGCAGTTCATCCTGCTCTGAATCTTTATCCAAATAATATCTTACATTAGAATTTTGTCAATCTCTTAATAAAATTCATACATTTCTTCATAAAAAGGCGGCAAGGTGGCACAGAGGTTAGCAATGCAGTCTCACAGCGTCAGGGACCTGGGTTGAATTGCTGCCTTGTGGGCGACTGTATGGAGTTTGCACATTCTCCCTGTGTCTGCATGAGTTTTCTACAGGTGCTCCAGTTTCCTCCCAGAGCCCAAAGATGTGCAGGTTAGGTGGATTGGCCATTCTAAAATTGCCCGCCGGTGTCCCAAGATATGTAGGTTCAGGGGATTAGCAGGGTGAATATGTGGGGTTCTGGGGAGAGGGCCAGGCTAAGATATAAAGCTGGGTTGGAGCAGACTCGATGGGCTGAATGGCCTCCTTCTGCACTGTAGGGATTCTTTGATTCTATGAACTAGTCCGTTTCCAAAACATTAACACGGCTGCACATTTAAATAGGCAAAAACATGTCCAGATTTGTGCAGTATGAAAGAAAAATGGATGATACTGTTCCCAAATAAAAGTAAGCGCCGATATAAATAGAAACAAATTTGACATGAGCTCATTCTTCTGTAAGTTTAGAATAAACATCATTAATCAGCTTTAGATAAAACAAAATATGCTTGGCTAATTGTAAAATTTGAGTTTTACTGAAAGAAATCTCAGAGGATATCAGCTTGGATGTTCTGCAAAATAGCAATGAGCCACCCTAAGAACCAGCAGGGATACATATATTGACAGGGAATAACATAACAGCAGGTCAATTTTTTTGCAATGTCTGATAATCAGGTAACAGCCTGATTAAAATACTCAAAACTGCATCATGCTCTTCTGATGGGCTCTAGACTTTGAAACACGACATCAGCAGAAATTTAGGGGCAGAAAGATTGGTACAGTCATTCTCAGTTGCATATAGTCAACTGCTTTATCTCAATCCTAACCGAGTACCTTTCTGGCACCACTAAGGACAGGATTGTAACCATGGCGAGGGGAGCAGCTGTGTTTTTTTGCTGATCAGTTTAGTTCAGCCAGTAGTTGGCATCATTCCCTTTTCTCTAATATATATAAAGATAGCAGCACCGGGTCCGGGTAAGATGTAGTTTTATCTGATAGTCAAAGGGCGGGACTTTTTGGCCCACTTGCCCCAAAGCCGGAAAATCCTGCCCAGAGGTCAGCGGACCTTTACGTGGTCCGTGTCCTACCCGCTACAATTCCTGTGGCAGGCAGAATGGGAAAAGTCTGCCCAAAATGTACAAATATCCAAAAAAAAATAGCCATATGTTTATATTTAGAAAGAAAATTTAGCAAGAAAATATGAGCTATCCCCTTTGAAAACAAGATAAAACAGAAAACGTTGGACAAACTCAGCATCGATGTAGAGAGAAACAGAGTTAAGATTTTCGGTCCCTATGACCCTTCTACAGAACTGTGTTTTGCTTTTATAAACTATCCAAATCCTTTGAAAACCTTGGTATGATCTACCTGAAGAAAGAATAACAAAATGATTTTATAAAATTCTGATATTTATGCTTTTGCTTCAAAATTATTCGGTCTTAGGTTATTTTCAAAATTTACAATATTTATAATTTAATTAAAAGAACCATACTTGGTGACTAATTCACATAGAAGAGAGAAAGAGCTTGCAATTATATACCCTGTGCAACCACAGCATGTCCCAGAGTGCTTTACAGCAATTAAGTACTTTTTAAAGTTTTAAGTTTATTTATTAGTGTCACAAGTCGGCTTACATTAACACTGCAATGAAGTTACTGTGAAAATCCCCTACTTTTGAAGTGCTGTCATTGCTGCATTGTGAAGAAATGCTGCAACCAATTTCCACGCAGCAAGTTCTCACAACTGCCAGTGTGGTAAATGGCCAGGTAATCCATTTTAGTAATGCTGTTTGAGGGATGGACACTATCAAGAAGAATAAGGGAACAGCCCTGCTTTTCAAATAGTGGCATTGGAGGTGTGGTGAACCATCGTTGGTTCACCACTGGGGTTGTTATTGTATTACTGTTGGGCTAGGGTGTTGTTGTTATGGGGGTTGTACTATGTTGTTGGGATAGGGTGTTTACCTGTCCTGGGTGTTATCATGGCACACTCCAGTGGGGTCCCGCCTCCGGTGGCAGGGTATAAGACCCCCTGCTCCGGCAGGACCCCTTCAGTCTGAACGGGTGAATTTGTGTTAGTAGTTTCATTGTTAATGTATTAAAGCCTTCAGTTCTAAAGCCTTGTTTCCGGGTGCTCATTGAGGTGCATCAATTTAATACATTAACTGAGAATATGGAACAGATCCTAAAACCGGATCGTCTGACACTGGACCCACGTGCGGTCGGTGCAGCTAACACGTTCGAACATTGGTGGAAGTGCTTCGAGGACTACCTGGCAGCCTCGGTAGCTATCACTACAGACAGTGATAGACTCCAGGTCCTCCACGCAAGGGTAAGCGACACGATTTACCTAGCCATTCGTGCAGCTTCCACTTACCAGGGTGCCGTCGAGCTCCTAAAGAATAGGTACATTACGCCACCCAACGAGATTCACGCTCGTTATCTCCTCGCTACACGACGTCGGCAGTCGGGCGAGACCATAGAAGACTACGCCAATGAACTCCTGCAGCTTGCCAGGGGTTGTGACTGTAAGGATGTCTCCGCCGAGCAGTACATGCAAGACCTCGCCCGAGACGCGTTCGTAGCAGGGGTAGGGTCCTCGTACATCAGACTTAAATTATTAGAAAAGGGGAAACTCAACTTGACCCAGGCAATGGGGATGGCCGTGAGGTTGGAGGCGGCGTCGAAGAGCTTGGCGCTGTACCCCGAGGACCACGTGCAGTCAACGTGGTTGGAGCAAGCTCTGCTCCCTCCTCGCCCCGCGAACCCGCGCTCCCAGATCGATTCGACGACGGCGGCAGCTCCAGGTGGCCAGCGATGCTATTTTTGCGGTGGGGCCAAGCATCCACGGCAACAGTGTCCGGCAAGAACGGCAATCTGCAGCCAGTGCGGTAAAAAAGGCCACTACGGCAAAGTCTGCAGGTCCAAACCTAAAAACGGCAGTGCAGCTTGTAACCCTCCAGAACGGAGACCATCTCTTTCGGCGCTGCAGTACCCACGAGGTCCGACCACGTGCGATCTCAGGACGGCGCCATCGTGGCAGACAGAGGAGGAGGAAGACCACCAGGAGTCGCTGCGCTTGGAGCCCTCGGCCACATGCGATTCATGGGGGCGGCCATCATGGTCCACGACGACTAGGAGCGACCAGCAGGGGTCCTCAGCATCCACATCGGCAGCATGCAGCAGCGACCAGCAGGGGTCCTCAGCATCCACATCGGCAGCATGCAGTGACGCCCAGGGGCCAACGGTGGCGTCGATCTCTCTGGATCAGACCAGGCATTACAGACTGGAACATTCCATGATGGAGGTAAAGGTTAGTGGCAGAACTGTAAATTGTCTGTTTGACAGTGGGAGCACCGAAAGTTTCATACACCCTGAAACTGCTAAAAGGTGTGGACTCCGGGTTCTCCCTGCCAAACAGACAATTTCCATGGCATCACAGTCCCGGTCTGTACCGATCCAAGGACAATGTATGGTAACTCTTGAGGTACAGGGCACAGTTTACGAGCAATACAGGCTCCTTGTGCTACCTCACCTTTGCGCGCCAATTCTCCTCGGACTAAACTTTATGGCCCACATGAGGAGTGTGATCCTACAGTACGGTGGGCCACTCCCTTCACTGGCAGTAGGGAACCAGCCGCAGCCTCCAAATTGCCCAAAGCGCCCCGCGTGCAATCTATCCACCCTGAAGATCACGACACCATCCCTTTTTAAAAATCTGGTACCTGGCTGCAAGCCCATCGCTACTAAAAGTAGGCGTTACAGCGCTGAGGACCGGATCTTTATTAGATCTGAGGTTCAGCGGCTCCTCAAGGAAGGGATCATACAGGCCAGTGCTAGTCCGTGGAGAGCGCAGGTCGTGGTAGTCAAAAGCGGGAACAAACCTCGGATGGTCATCGACTATAGTCAGACCATTAATAGATACACGCAGCTGGATGCGTATCCTCTCCCGCGCATTTCTGATATGGTCAATCAGATTGCGCAGTACCGAGTGTTTTCTACCATAGACCTTAAGTCCGCCTACCATCAACTCCCCATCCGCCCAGAGGACCGACAATATACGGCTTTTGAGGCGGATGGTCGTCTATACCAATTCCTCAGGGTTCCATTTGGTGTCACCAATGGGGTCTCGGTCTTCCAGCGTGCTATGGACCAAATGGTGGACCAGAACGGGTTGCGGGCTACCTTCCCGTACCTGGATAACGTCACCATCTGCGGCCATGACCAGCAGGACCACGACACGAATCTCCAACACTTTCTACGCACTGCATCTCGCCTGAATCTGACCTATAACAGGGAGAAGTGCGTATTCCGTACGCATAGGTTAGCCATCCTCGGATACGTGGTGGAAAACGGGGTCATTGGCCCTGATCCAGACCGTATGCGCCCACTCACTGAACTTCCCTTGCCCGCTAGCACGAAAGCACTGAGGAGATGCCTCGGGTTCTTTTCGTATTATGCACAGTGGGTCCCCAACTACGCGGACAAAGCTCGTCCGCTCATTAAGTCCACGACCTTCCCACTTACGCCGGAGGCCCAATTGGCCTTCAAGGTTTTGAAAAGCGACATCTCGAAAGCCACGATGCACGCGGTGGATGAATCCATCCCTTTCCAGGTGGAGAGTGATGCATCGGACTTCGCCCTAGCCGCCACACTAAACCAGGCAGGCAGGCCCGTCGCGTTTTTTTCCCGCACCCTTCAAGGCCCAGAGATTCGGCACTCAGCGGTGGAAAAGGAGGCTCAGGCCATTGTGGAGGCAGTCAGACACTGGCGCCATTACCTGGCAGGTAAGCGGTTCACCCTGATCACGGATCAACGATCCGTGGCGTTTATGTTCAGTAACACGCAGAGGGGCAAGATCAAGAACGATAAGATCTTGCGGTGGAGAATTGAGCTCTCCACCTATAATTACGATATTATGTATCGTCCAGGGAAGCTCAATGAGCCCTCGGATGCCCTCTCGCGCGGAACATGCGCCATCATGCAGGAGGACCGCTTGAAGGCTCTCCACAATGATCTGTGTCATCCTGGAGTCACCAGACTCTACCACTTCATAAAAGCCCGCAACCTACCCTACTCGGTGGAGGAGGTCAGGTCAGTTACTAGAAGTTGTCGGATTTGCACAGAATGCAAACCACACTTTTATCGACCAGACCGGGCACATTTGGTCAAGGCCACTCGCCCTTTTGAGAGGCTGAGTGTAGATTTTAAGGGCCCCCTTCCCTCAACGGATCGGAATGTCTATTTTCTTAACATAATAGACGAATTTTCCCGGTTTCCGTTTGTTTTCCCCTGTGCGGACACGTCGACTGCCACCGTCATCAAGGCATTCAGTGAGCTTTTTACCCTGTTCGGGTACCCCTGCTATATTCATAGCGACAGGGGCTCGTCGTTCATGAGCAACGACTTGAGGCAATTCCTGCTCTCATTCGGGATTGCCTCTAGTAGAACCACGAGCTACAACCCTAGGGGTAACGGACAGGTGGAAAGGGAGAATGCTACAGTCTGGAAGGCTGTCCTACTGGCACTGAAATCCAAGGGCCTTCCAGTCTCCCGGTGGCAGGAGGTCCTTCCAACTGCGCTCCATTCTATCCGCTCCCTCCTGTGTACGGCAACCAATGCTACTCCCCACGAGAGGATGTTCTCATTCCCTCGGAAGTCGTCCTCGGGGACCTCATTGCCAGCCTGGTTGACGTACCCAGGACCCGTCCTTCTGCGGCGCCATGTGAGGGCTCGCAAGTCCGACCCCTTGGTCGAACCGGTCCAACTCCTCCACGCCAACCCTCAGTATGCCTATGTGGCATATCCTGACGGGCGAGAGGACACTGTCTCCATTAGAGACCTGGCGCCCGCAGGGGACGTAGCAACTCCTGTCGCTCCTATTCCCCCAGTCACAGATCCACTACTCCTCATTACTTCCCCAGACGTGGCGCGGTCAGCACCGGGACCAGTGCATAACACTTTTACTCCCATGTACAGCTTGCCTGAGACTCGGAGATCGGCGCCACCATCATCACCACCACCACCACCACCAAACGTTCCAGGATCCCCTACACCATCGCCTCATCAGGGCCGGCCGGCCCGGGAGTCTTTGAGGGGACAGCCAGATGTTGTTTTGAGAGAGCCACCGCAAGCACCTGCTCCGGTTTCGCAACCGGTGTTGAGAAGATCGCAGCGTCGGTGTGGTCCTCCAGACCGTCTGGACTTGTGAATCCTGTTATTTTTTTTGTCATTGTCTGTTTTCATCCACCCCGCCACCTTTGGTTCCTAAAGGAGGGGTGAATGTGGTGAACCATCGTTGGTTCACCACTGGGGTTGTTATTGTATTACTGTTGGGCTAGGGTGTTGTTGTTATGGGGGTTGTACTATGTTGTTGGGATAGGGTGTTTACCTGTCCTGGGTGTTATCATGGCACACTCCAGTGGGGTCCCGCCTCCGGTGGCAGGGTATAAGACCCCCTGCTCCGGCAGGACCCCTTCAGTCTGAACGGGTGAATTTGTGTTAGTAGTTTCATTGTTAATGTATTAAAGCCTTCAGTTCTAAAGCCTTGTTTCCGGGTGCTCATTGAGGTGCATCAGGAGGTTTTTATACTTGAGAGGGCAGAGGGGACATCTCATCTAGAACTACAAAACCTCCCAGAGTGTAACCCTCCTCTTGTACAACAATACATTTTCAGCCTGGATAACATGCTCAAGTATCTGGAATATAGCTTAAGTCCATGACCATCAATCTTTGAAACTAGAATGCTATCGGGGTGGTACGGTGGCACAGTGGTTAGCACTGCTCCCTCACAGCGCCAATAACACGGTTTGATGCCCGGCTTGGGTGAATGTCTATGCAGAGTCTGCACATTCTCCCCGTGTCTGTGTGTGGGTTTCCTTCGGGTGCTCCGGTTTCCTCCCACAGACCAAAGATGTGGGAGGAACGACATGCTGCTTAGGTGTGTTGGCCAAGCTAAATTCACCCTCAGTGTACCCAAACAGGCACCGGAGTGTGGCGATTAGGGGATTTTCACAGTAACTTCATTGCAGTGTTAATGTAAGCCTACTTGTGACTAATAAATAAACTTTAAACCAATACTGTGCCAAGACTGACAATGTGTATCAAAATTAAGGAAATGATTTGTTCATACATAGATCTATTCAGAAACTGGCATTTCCATGAATATTGCATTGCAGAACCAAAGGCTTCAATATTTACACAGAGGCAAGGGAGGAATTCGGAAATGTAACCACAAAAGTATCAACTTCTCGCGTATCGTGCAGCTATTTTCACTGTGTGTTCTGGCCTGGCAGCCTGTCAGGCAGCAATTCCTTTAGCACCAAGGACATAGCTGAGTATCAGGGAGTTGGTAAGGAGGCAGTGAATGATCACATTTGGGTATAGTTGTGGGGGAGTCTCATAATCCAGGGACAAATCACAGTGGGGAGAGTGGTTAATGCTTAGAAGTGCACATCGTGGTCTGGAGGAGAGACTGCGGTGGGGGGATATTTTTGATTTGATTTGATTTATTATTGTTGCATGTATTAGCATACAGTGAAAATAATTGTTTCTTGTGCAGTATACACACAAAGCATACCATTCATAGAGAAGGAAACGAGAGAGTGCAGAATGTAGTGTCACAGTCATAGCTAGGGTGTAGAGAAAGATCAGTTTAATGCGAGGTAGATCCATTCAAAAGTCTGATGGCAGCAGAGAAGAAGCTGTCGGTTGGTACGTAATCTCAGATGTTGGCATCTTTTTCCCGACGGAAGAAGGTGGAAGAGAAAATGTCCGGGATAGAATATCATGGCCTGGAGAGTGTTTGAATATTTTTAAATGGATAAGTGGGCAAGTTAAATGGGAAGAAGGAGAAGCTGTTTGTTTAGTGTGTGAACAAAATAAGCTGAGCCATGAGAATCAGACACTGAGGTGGGGATTGTAGTTGCTAAGATACTGCATACCACAGCATACAGAAATGTTAATGCTTGAAAGCAACAATTCGATAAAGATTGGCCTGTGCAATGCAGTACAGTAAGAAAGCTTGTAGGACAGGGTTAGTGACTGAAATATTAGAGCATGTTGTAAAATCTCGAGCATGGTGTCAGCTTGGTGTGTTACTGTTATGAGAATGTACAACCCAAAGTATTTGAACAGTCTGTTGACCCTTTCTCCCTCCAAAATTTAGAGCATTCTAGTGGAATGTTTAATGGTAACTTCACAAAGAAGTTCACAAACATGATCAGCTTGGACTTTGCGAAGGAAACAGATTGTATTCATTTGCTTTGCTGAGCACCTTCGGTCTGTGCGCAATCAGGCCCTGACCTTCCGGTTGCTTGCTATTTTAACACACAATCCTGCTCCCATGCCCATATGTCGGTCCTTGGCTTGCTTCAATGTTCCAGTGAAGCTCAACACAAACTGGAGGAACAGCATCTCATCTTCCAGCTGGGCACTTTACAGCCTTCCTGTCTCAATATCGAACTCAACAACTTCAGATGATTTGCTCTACCCCACCTCGACCCCTCTGTTTTCATTCCATTTTATTTTATTTTTTACTGTTCTCTACCTTTTATTTCTTTATTGTCTTTCTTCATTTTTCTTCTCCTATTTTACACCTTTTCCCCCTCTTTGCTTCCTCTTTTCTAAATCTTACCTCTGTCCCATCCATTTCCCCCTCTCCCCCCCGCCCCCCTCCCCCAACATCTTCATTTCAGCTTCTCTGCCATTTGGCCATTCACACCCTTTATTCTCTCTGTGGACAGCCAGTAACTGGTTTTCCTGGTTTCTGTGGTTATGACTCATCTTTCATTCCCTCCCCCTGCAGTATAAATATCTCCCACTTTCTATGCCTTTTAGCTTTGACAAAGGGTTGTCTGGACACAAAACGTCAGCTCTTTTCTCTCCTTACAGATGCTGCCAGACCCTGCTGAGATTTTCCAACATTTTCTCTTTTGGTGTCAGATTCAAGCATCTGCAGTAATTTGCTTTTATATAGATTGTATTCATTGCTGGTCTTTTAATGTAATACTGTGGAACAATACTGTGGAACCTCGGGTGGATGGAGCTATTACAAGGGGGCATAACTATAGGGTTCATGGTGGGAGATATAGGAAGGATATCAGAGGTAGGTTCTTTACGCAGAGAGTAGTTGGGGTGTGGAATGGACTGCCTGCAGTGATAGTGGAGTCAGACACTTTAGGAACATTTAAGCGGTTATTGGATAGGCACATGGAGCACACCAGGATGATAGGGAGTGGGATAGCTTGATCTTGGTTTCAGATAAAGCTCGGCACAACATCGTGGGCCGAAGGGCCTGTTCTGTGCTGTACTGTTCTATAACAGTACAGAGAGGGGGCGGCACAGTAGCACAGTGGTTAGCACTGCTGCTTCACAGCTCCAGGGACCTGGGTTCAATTCCCGGCTTGGGTCACTGTCTGTGTGGAGTTTGCACATTCTCCTCGTGTCTGCGTGGGTTTCCTCTGGGTGCTCCGGTTTCCTCCCACAGTCCAAAGATGTGCAGGTTAGGTTGATTGGCTCAATATTGAACTCTGCTAAAATTGCCCCTTAGTGTCCTGGGATGCGTAGATTAGCGGGTAAAATATGTAGGGATATGGGGGTTGGGCATGGGTGGGATTGTGGTCGGTGCAGACTCGATGGGCTGAATGGCCTCTTTCTGTACTGTAGGGTTTCTATAACTATAATAGTATAAGAACAATACTTTATTAGCTAATGTTTATCAAAGTTTATTGTTTAAAACCATTTAAGACTGAATTACACAGAGGTCTTTGTTGCATTATAACCAAGGGCATTCCACAAGCAGGAGCATTGAAGGCACAGGGTGTGTTGGAGATAATGAGAGAACAATTGGGCTGGGGTGAGGGGAGTCGGTGACTGTGGAGCTGGAAGCAGGGAAATTATTTTGGTTGGGTTGAAACACAACTACTCTTCCTGACTCACAAGCAATGCTGCAAATGCTGACACGTCGCCTGAGAATTGATACTTCACCTCTCTGTTGTGATGATACAGTGTCTTTAAGAAATGTATTTTAAGCATGTTCCTCCGCAGGATGTTTCTGCAGTCCTTGGCAATTTGTCGGCACTATGTTGTCTATAGCTGGTGTCCTTTATTGTTGCTGGGGCAGCATAGTTGATATCATGTTTATTTTCAATCTGGACTAATGCAGTATTCTGCGGTTTTAATGTGTAACCTGGGATTGCTGAGTGGAGCTTGATTGGGGTTGATTGACAGTTTATGTCATGTGGTTAGGGGCAGCTATGCTTCACAGAAAAGCCCAGTTTTAGTTTTGTTTTAGTTGCTGCAAGAAGCTGGTGGAAGAAGGCAGTGTCTCTCTCTCTCTGTCTGTCTCTGTCCCCAGAGGCTTTGTGCAAGTTCTAAGATTGGAGAGCCTCGGAGATTTGATCCAACATTCAAAGGACTAATTCACATAGGTGTTAAAAGCTGCAAATCCAGCATCATATAAGTATTCTTGAATTAGTGCTAAACTAGTGAAGGGTGTATGTCTATGGGATTGCTTTACCTTGGAACAACAGTGATAGCTAGCTGATAAGGATTATACGGTGTCATGTTTAATTCTTGCAATTGGTAAAGGTTATGCTAATTCTTTTTGTTATATTTAACTGTGTTCTGAAATAAACTTTGTTTGATAAAAGCATCCTAGTGTGTCATTTGAATCATACCTGGAGTGAAACACATTGGGCCCAATTTTACCATTTTGATTCTAAGTGCTGAATCTGGGTGCAATTCAGATCCGACTTGGAAATCTGCTTTCAGGCTCCCCGATACACACTCAGCCTGAAAAAAAGATCATGGGTCTGAATCGCGGTGGGTGGGGCTTAGCGCATTTGAAACGATTGGAGCTCTGAACTGCGCATGCACAGTGAGGAAACAAATTTGAAAATTGCGTCGCTGTCACATCACTTCCGGGCCACAGAAAGTGGATAAAGCAGCCCGGGAGCAATAGCCCCCACAGACATCACCTCACCCCCACAACATAGCTTTCCCCCTTATCCACCCACCACCATGGCTACCCAGACCGATCATGACCCTCTGCCCCCTTTCCCCCTGACCGATCGCCCGCAGGGTGGCAGCAGTTTCCCGCCCAGAGAATGATCGGGCCTCTTCACGCACCAGACAATGATCTGGCCTCCCTCCTCCCCTCCCCCCCACCAGACAACAATCGGGCCTCCGCCCCCCCCCCCCCCACCCACCACCAGTGATATATCTGACCCGTCTCCCCCCCCCCCCCCCCCACCAGAGAATGATCTGGCCCACCTCCCCCACCCCCCCCCCTCCCCCCCCCCCCCCCCCCCCCCCCCTCCCTACCCCTCTCCCCAACAACCGATCTGAGTCAGAGAGCCATTGGAAACTCTGAACTTACCTTTTCAGAAGCTGGAGCACCCGAAACAGACCTTTCCCGAGCATGTCTGTTTCGCGCCGAAACTGGAAACGCAAACGCGATGATAAAGGGGGAAATGCTGATAAAGTTGGGCGGGCAGTTCATTAATTCAATTTAAATGCATTTAAATCGCCGTTGCGCCCATTTTGGGCATGAATCAGATCGTGGCCATTTTTGGGCCTCGGTAAAGTGGGCATCTGCGCGGACGCGGGCACTGATCGCGTTAATGGCCTCACGCCCGACTTTACCACATTTTCGTGCCTGAAAACGGGAGCGATGAAATGGTAAAATCGGGTCACACAAGCTAAAATCAAATGTAAAACTTAGGGTCTAGGCTCACTTCACAAAACATCTTGGGGTTTCTGGCCTGGGTCTCACCACTGTTCAAACAAGAAGCAGGCAAGTTCAAGGAAGGTTGGGGCTGGGATTGACACTATAAAAATTGAACTTCCTACCTACACCCACTTGTCCTTGGTGTTTAAAATTAACTGCACAATTCACACTATACACGGTAGAATAAATTTATCACTTCCACGCTTTTAGCTGGAACCTGCTCTCAGATATGAGATGGGGCAATGATTAGGATATATCACAATAGCCCTGATTCTCTCACCCATGCTCTCTGCAAGAATGACTCTCTGTGACTATGGGGAATTTAACCCAGCAAGTGTAGAGAATTGTGCCATTTGTCCTGGGATGCGTTGCTGCAACAAATCACTTGTCCAGTTCAAAAGTGAACTACACTGTGAAAAGTTTCAGTATTGTCACAGAAAACATAATTTCCTTCTGGTTGCTGTTTCAAACAAATACAGAAAAGCAGAAACTTAAACAGTTTCATTTCTAAATTAATCAAGAAATGTCATCCACCTTTCAATTGATTTGTGGAAAAGGCTAGATGATACATTCATGTTGTGCCCATGACTCACATGGACTTTCTCAGTCTATGTGGTTAACCATGCATTATTGTACATTTAACTGCATGTGTGGGATAGCTTTTTGAGTGCTGATACAACAACCCTACGCTCACAGATACTGGGCTCTCTTTCAAAATGGTTGTCAGCAACAACATAGGGTTTTTTCTTGTATTTGTATGTGTTTTCTTACTTACCCTGCATATAATTTGCAGAATATTGATTTAAATTTGATGGCAGTATTTTACACATTGTTATGGTGGTACTACAGTTAAATGGATGTTTTTTCTTGGGGGCATTTCTGCACAATTTCGTCTCCACATGCCTTTTCCAAAAGATTGCACTAGCATAAATCAGCAGCTTGTGCTTGAATTATTTGCACCTGGTATTTCTTGGCATTAAGTTGGTTCAAAACACATAACCCACATGAATGCTATTTAACATCTTGCTCTTATAATACTGAATGCAGTAATTGATCTTGTCTATCTGTGAAATTATGGCCGCAATTCTTATCGGATGCAGGAAGAGTATGTGCGGGAATCCAGTAGCAGGCTACACACTCTATTACTTGGTGAAAACTTGGTGATCTTAACGGCGTAACTTCATTGAAATAAAACTTCTTGTATTCAATCAAAGACTCGGCTAGATTCATAACCTGGTAAGCTGGCTGGAAGGGAACAATGGCCACAGCAGGCCTGTGGTAGCTTGGCCCCTTTAAGGGGCTGATCCCTGAGGGCCACATGATCAGGCCAAAATTAGTGCAGTGCCACCATAGGAAGCCGAGCTATTCGGATGCAGGGGCATGTGGCCCAGATCAGAGATGACTCTCAGTTGGAGCTGTGGAGGAGTGGAGAATAGTCACGTATCTAATTCTCTCAGACCCTTTGTTAGTATATACCTTTTTGTTGCTGATAATAAATCCTTTTATACATTGTGTCACAACAAGTCGCCTTCAATCTATTAAACGACTAATGTTCTGAGGTTCGAATCCTGCCATGGCAGATGGTGGAATTTGAATTCAATATAAAATGTCTGGAATTAAGAATCTACCAATGACCATGAAGCCATTGTTGACTGTCGGAAAAACCCATCTGGTCCTTTAGGGAAAGAAATCTGCCGTCCTTACCCGGTCTGGCCTACATGTGACTCCAGAGCTACAGCAATGTGATTCACTCTCAACTGTCCTCTGGACAAGGGCAACTAGGGACGGACAATAAATGCTGCCCAGCCAGCAACGCTCATGTCCCACGAATTAATAAAAAAATGTGGGCAACTGGGGACAGTATATTAAAAGGCTGCGTTATTTCTTTGCAGCGAATGAAATCACAGCAGATGAAAAGTGGAATATACGGCTTACAGTCTGTTGGGCTACAACTTACACCTTAATGAGAAGTCCAACATCGCCTGATGCTCCAGACATCTTTTGACCAGATAGTCAAATTGATCAAAAATCATTTCAACCCCCAATCATCATGTGAGGTTCAAATTTCACTCAGTAGTCTGGAAGCCAAGGGAGACAAGCTCAGGCTTCATGGCCAGATTGAGAGGGCGAATTCGGCCCAGCTTTAGGAGAAATGTTAAGAGACTGTTGCTCTGTGGCATAACCTCATAAGGCAGAAGAAACGACTGGCTGAGACCTGTATGCATAGCCCATTTCTTTTTGTCATAAAACATCACACCAAATGCGAGCCCAGGGGTCACGCCAGCTGAGCTACTAATGGGACACTGCTTACGGACATGGTTGGATATGATATTCCCAGATTTGGCAGGGAAGGTGAAGGTAAAACAAGCCTCCCAGAAAGAAAACCATGACTCAAGAAAAAATGAGTTTTCCAGGTTGATCATTCAGTTAAGGGGGCACGGTGGCACGGTAGTTAGCACTGCTGCCTCACAGCGCCAAGGACCCGGGTTTGATCCCGGCTTGAGTCACTGTCTGTGTGGAGTTTGCACATTCTCCCTTTGTCTGTATGGGTTTCCTCCGGGTGCTCTTGTTTTCTCCCACAGTCCAAAGATGTGCAGGTTAGGTGAATTGGCCATGCTAAATTTTCCCTCAGTGTATCCAAACAGGTGCCAGAGTGTGGTGACTAGGGGATTTTCACAGTAACTTCATTGCAATGTGAATATAAACTTTACTTAGTTCTGGTCAGAAACTTTGCAGCAGGGTGGCTGGAAAGATTGTGGACAGAACAGGACTAGTCGGTCTGCTATGTTGTAGAGACACAAGATTGTTGTAACAAATATCATATAGGCCATTTAAGGAAGAGAGCTGGACTTGAAAAAGTGGATCAACAGACTGCCCCTGCAGGTTCACCAGGGATGGAGACAGGGATCCTGGTTGTGAATATGGAACTGGAGCAACCAGCAGTGTCTGTAACTGAGGAGACGGCAGCGACAGAGGAGGGTCCCGACCCTGGATTGATGAGTTTGTCTTTTGCAACTGTCCAGCCAGATTCTTCAATTCCTGAACAGCAAAGCACAGAATTGAGATGTTCTACGAGGGTTCAGAAGTCCCCGGGCTGACTTAACTTGTGATAAGTTTTCCTGGGTTATTCGTGATGTCCATTTGAAGTTGCATGCTTATGTTAATGATATTCTTTTTGCTTCACCCATAGCTTTAGGGGGAAAGGAGTGTGGTGGCATGGCCCCTTTAAAGGGGTGGATAATGTTGGGTAGGATCCTCAGTAGGATCCAGGGAGGAGTGGAGATTTGTCGCTTACCTAGTTCTGACAGATCCTTTGTTTGTATATATCTGTTTATCGTTGGTAATAAACCCTTTTGTACTTTGAGTCACAATGGATCTCCTTCAATCTACTACAGGGCCACAGCTGGGGCCCATGGGAATGGTCCCTAGAAGTCAGGAGTTCCAGGACAGGCTCAGTGTACAACTGGGGAGTTCAGGATTGCCTCACTCAAAGCTGTAGAAAGACTATTGATTCCCTCAGGATGAGGGAGCATCCTGCTCCTCTTGGTTCACAAGGAGTACAAAGAGAAAAGCATTTTCTGAAACTTTACCTGCCATCTTCTGGCAAGTGAAACAAATGTAATGTGCAATTTAAGCACACACACTGCACAAAGGTAAAAAAAACAAGGTTTCTTTATTTTATCAGCATCAAAGATGTATGAATTCTCACGGGAAAGCTTACCTTCAATAAAAAAAGTATTTGCAGGGAATGTTCACCACCTGTGCTCCAGATCCCTGCCCTACTTATGGTCTTGGCTCCTCAATTCGTGACTCATCAGAGTTAATCTGTTCCTCCAGCTCTTTGCTGCCATCCTGCTCTCCACTCTCTCCACAAGGTTTCCAGTCCTTCCTTCTCCTCCAGCCCACGGTCCCAGCTCAGGTTTCTTCATCTCCTGACCTGCCTCCAAGTTTCCCTGAGAACTTTAGATCTTGTTCTGAAAGGAGATCTCAGGGCCGACTGAATCTCCTGCCCAGCATCCTCGAAGGGTGATAACCTCTGTTGGCAGGAACTTCGTGCCCTGAGGGGAATGCCCTGCAGTGGACGTGATCCGGCCTCCCACCCTGCTCCAAAGTCAGATGCTATAAGTCAGGATGACGAGGGCCCGCTCGGTTCCCCCACCTCACAAATGTTTAAGTTCACAATCAGCTTTCCCAAAAAATAGAATAGAATCTTACAGTGCAGAAGGAGGCCATTCAGCCATTGAGTCTGCACCGACCCTCCAACAGAGTATCCACCCAGATCTTGTAACCCCACGCTTTCACCCTGCTAATGCCCCTAACCTACATGTCTTGGGACAGTAAGGGGGCAATTTTACATGACCAATCAACCTAACCTGCAAATATTTGGACTGTGGGAGGGAACTGGAGCACGCGGAGGAAACCCACGCAGACACGGGAGAACGTGCAAACTCTACACAGGCAGTCACCCAAGAATGGAATCGAACCTGGGTCCCTGGCACTGTGAGGCAGCAATGCTAACCACTGTGCCACCGTGCTGCAAAGCAAAAGGTAACAACACAATCTATCACACACATAGGTGAACCTTGAAAGAGTGAATCAAAAGTTAATTTTTTTCATTACTTGTTGGGATGTTGAGCACAAATCAATTATGGCTGGATTTGGTATTCAGTAGTGCAGTGATGCCATTCCCTGTGGTCTTGAAGAAATCTAGCAATCATCTGCAACATGAATTTCACCTTTCCCAATGGAATTTGAATCTGTCACCAAGTAAAAGGGATTTGGAGTGGCATGGTGGCACAGTGGTTAGCACTGCTGCCTCACAACGCCAGGGACCCGGGTTTGATTCCGGGCTTGGGTGACTGTCTGCGGAGTCTGCACATTCTCCCCGTGTCTGCGGGGGTTTCCTCCGGGTGCTCCGGTTTCCTCCCACAGTCTGAAAGACGTGCTGGTTACGGCATTGGCCATGTTAAATTCTCCCTCAGTGTACCCGAACAGAGGCCGGAGTGAGGCGACCAGAGGATTTTCATAGTAACTTTATTCCTGTGTAAGCCTACTTGTGACTAATAAATAAAATTTAACTTTATCTCAGTAATAGTGATACCATCAAACAGGCTATGTAGCCAATCACATAGACAGAAATTAAAGACTATCTTTCATTTCTTTATTAAATGTTATAAAGTGTGATGAAATATAGGTGGTGGGAGGGATTCATCGCCCTCGTCAGATGGCCCGGCAAGACTCCTGATGCTCTGCCAAATAGGGCGTAACCAAAACTTGGGATTCCCAGCAGGCATGAGAGCTACCAGGGTTCACCCAACCCTCCTGGGCATGAGAGCTATCAGGGTTCACCCAACCCTCCTGGGCATGAGAGCTATCAGGGTTCACCCAACCCTCCTGGGCATGAGAGCTATCAGGGTTCACCCAACCCTCCTGGGCATGAGAGCTATCAGGGTTCACCCAACCCTCCTGGGCATGAGAGCTATCAGGGTTCACACAACCCTCCTGGGCATGAGAGCTATCAGGGTTCACACAACCCTCCTGGGCATGAGAGCTATCAGGGTTCACACAACCCTCCTGGGCATGAGAGCTATCAGGGTTCACACAACCCGCCCTGCTGGAAACCCAATTGTTATGCAAACCTGCAAATTGTAATAAACCTGCAGCTTCTGACAGGGAGAAAGGGAAATCTCTGCTGCAGAATGGAATGCTGCAATGATTTAAAATCCTGCCAAGTGACCGGGGGCATGGAGGTTAAAGTGACCCGGCCACTTCAAATATTTACAGCTGTCTGGCAGGAATGAAGATGTTGATCACAGGGCTGCCTGGAATCACCATGACAGGGGTGATCTTTAGGCCTGCCAGGGCTAGAAGGGGCAGTCTAGCCATCTAGGGAAATGGTAATGTATTATTATGCTTCTGGACTAGTAAACCAGATATCATAATCCCATCATGGCATCCAAAGAAACCCCAACTGGTCAACTAGCAACGTTTAAGCTTTCGTTAGCCAGTGCAGAAGGAGGCCATTTGGCCCATCGAGACTGCACCAACAACATACCCAACCAGGCCCTATTCCCATAACCCCACATATTTACCCTGTTAATCCCCCTGACACTCGGGCAATTTATCATGGCCAATCAAACTAACCCGCACATCTTTGGAGTGTGTGAGGAAACTGGAGCACCTGGAGGAAACACACACAGACACGGGAAGAATACGCACACTCCACACAGACCCAAGCTGGGAATCGAACCCGGGTCCCTGGCACTGTGAGGCAGCAGTGCTAACCACTGTGCCACCCCAGAAATCGCCCACAACCTGAAAATTAATTTTATGTTTAGCTACTGTCAAGGAATGAGTGGAAATCCAGAAGAACTTCCATGATTTTTAAAAACACCAAAATAAAATAAAATGTATTTAACTATTCTTGATATTTATTTGTAAATAATGCCGCGCACACAGGCTGGGATTTTCCAGACCCTCCGTGGCAGGTTTCCCAGTGGCAAAGGCAGCTTGCCATTGGCTGCCAGCGGAATCATTCGGTCCCGTCGTAGTCGATGACTATTTGTGTTCCTCGCCAGCCACCGGGGAATCCACCAGCTAATGGCGACCTGCCTCCACCGCAGGGGTGCTGGAAAATCCTGGCACAGTCCACTTGCTGACTTCAAACATTCTGCTTAACCCAGTATCACCTGAACATGGGTACAACCATAGGCTTTCCTCTTGGAATCGGGCATGATTGAGAAAATTAGCAGAGAGCACACAGAGCAGGACAAGCTTCTAGAAAAGGGAGGAGGAGAACGGTGAGAACAGGAATCCTCGCAGCAGTCATGATGCCTTCATTCTGTGACAGTCCACTGTGCCTGCTGTGTATCAGTCACAATAATAAATCAAATAGTGGCGATTGGATGACAAGATCTATCCATTGACAATGGGCGGCACGGTGGCGCAGTGGTTAGCACTGCTGCCTCACAGTGCCAGGAACCCAGGTTCAATTCCAGTCTCGGTCACTGTCTGTGTGATGTTTGCACATTCTCCCTATATCTGCATGGGTTTCCTCCGGGTGCTCCGATTTCCTCCCACTGGCCAAAGGTGTGCGGTTAGGTTAATTGGCCATGCTAAATTGACCCTAGTGTCAGAGGGATTAGCAGGGTAAATGAGGGTTATGGAAATAGGGCCTAGGTGGGATTGTGGTCGGTACAGACTTGATGGGCTGAATGGCCTTCTTCCGTACTGTCATTATTCTATGATTCTATGAACATGTTTGCACCCACAATGTGTGAAAAGTACACATACTGTGAGAAACATGTTGCAGCATGAACTATGTTCGGGACAGCAACTGGCTGGGTTAACTGGCTGATGGGCAACACCAAGGGCACTGGCAGAGGTGATGCAAGGGTGAATGCTGTAATCCTGAGAAAGGTTAGCAGGCTTGTGCTCTGCAGAGCCATTGCTGCTTTCCTGGGAGGACACTTCAACAACTTTAAAATCTACTCAGGGACAGAACTGGTGTAACACCCCTTTAAATAGTGGGATCCACAGTCATGATGGCAGCAGTCTGAACTTCCACTGCAGCAGTGAGACCTTTGGTAGAAGCTGCTTGTGCTGCAAGTTAGGCCGAGATATTGGCCATCAGATGATAAATCAAGATTGGGTCCACATTGATGGAGGTGACCGAAATGAATGCTGCAAAGGATGAGCTCCTAACTGTACACAAATCCCAAGTTGATGCCAGACTTGTCCAGTTTCTTGACATTGAATACAGACTTACTGGCAAGCTTACAAATGCACCAAGCACTCCATTCTGTATATCTAACAGCCTTCCTCTGCAACCTGGCCCATTGAAGTCCTCATCTGAGTCTTCTGCACAGGAACTCATCTGCGAATTCATCCTCCGGAGAGCTGGTTCCTCTGCTATCCTTGCTCCCTCCCTCGCTGTAATGCAGTACACTAACTCTTTCACCACATTTGTCTTAATGCTATCATCTAAAGTAGGTACAGCATCAATATCTGAGCCGGTGACTGTCAGCGCAAATCAAGTGATGGTCCATCTTCATTGTCACTCTTCTTGGTAAGCTTCCACTGCCTGAAAGGAAAATGGCACAATGCAAGGTTGTGGTGTGGGAGGGGAGGGGTGGTGGGGGAAGGAGGTTGGTTGAGTAAGAGGTGCATGCTGACATCATGTGCAGCTTGAGAGTCCAAAGAGAAAGTGGGAAGAGGGGGTAGTGAGATGTGAGACAAAGGATTAAGTATAAGGATTCTATTATTCTCAATGGTTTCACTGGTTTGCCACTGGCCATGGCCTCAGCAATAACATTTTCAATAAGGTTCAACACCCCCTCATCATGGGGAAGAGAGCGTGCAGGAATGCCTCTCTCCATCTTGTTAGTTTCTGCTGCCCCTGGCTGTGTGCCACCTTCTGCTGCAAGAGAGAGGGACGGGTGTTAATGAGTGTGGTGCAATCTGTTTGGGTGATATGGCTGTCAAGGTTAAATAGCTGGCAGTGTGTGCAAGCTGTGCATTCTGGCTGGGAGGCTTTCAACAGTGCTAACTGTGAATGTGAGATGAAGCTATGAATGTGATATTTGAATCATGATTGAAATTGTTGGTAGGTCATGGAGGTTTGGTCATGTGAGAATTGGCTCATGCTGGTCATGTAGCTGCTGGGATATTTGTGTGAGATCATTGAACTTCCTGTAACGCTACATCCAGGACCTTGGTTCTTGTGTCTTGGCATTAATCTCCATTGCTGTTTGCTCCCACTGCCTTCACACTGTGTGTCTGGAGGATCTTTCGTCCCCTTGTGGATATACAGCATTTCTCCTGATAGCATTTGGTAGCAAATAATTGCTGCACTCTTAGCTGATGTTAAAACTAGACAAGTCAGATCCCAGAGTGAAACCTGGTTGGAGAGATCCTAACTTGTTTTAGAAACCATGCAGATAAGTTACTGAACAAATTCACAGGAGTTTGCTAAGAAGTTTTAACAAAGAAAACATTTATTAAACAGGAAAAATTATATTACACCAGATCAAAAGATTGGAAAGATCTCAATACAAACACAAGAAAAGGATTCAAATATTCAATGTTCCTTCATCCCCAGCTACAGGCAGATACAAATTTAGAAAAATAAGACAATTTATCACATCTATCGTACACTATCATATTCAGTGTAAGTATGCAGCACATGTGAACCCACTGGTGAACTGTGGTCAGACACACCACACTCTAAAGTAAAGTTGCAACCAAAATAGATTCTATGGATTTCTCAACAACTCCCCCCCCCCCCCTCACCCCCCAAGAAGCTTGTCAAACTGAGCCATCTGCTCTCACTGAAATTCTGTCTTTCTCGCAAGTACTTCCATTCTCCATATTTGAATAAGTAGCCTTGGAATTCTCTCCCAAAGGCTACCCTCACTCAGACAGCTTTAACAAAAATCCACCTCCAGAACTTCAATCTCATCTTCAGAGATCCTTCCCTTTGCATCTCCATGTACACACAAGCTTTAGAGCTGCCAAACAGAAAAAACACTGATCCAAAGTGACTTCAATGATTGATCTGTCCTGATATCTCTCAATGTTTTAATTTGATACTTATTTTGTTGTAACAAGGGAAGACATCTCCCTGTGAGATCAAGCATCCGTAACCTGCAGTAGCCTGACTCTCTTCAGTAATAGTTAAAACACATTTGAGTATCCTTAGCCATATCCCCCATTCTAGTAGGTTCTCGGAACACATTTCAGCTGCACTATTGCTATGGTTTTAATATCCATTTCCTTTTATGGGGATTCCTTAAGCATTCTCAAGGCAAACTAGGGGCGGAATTTTACTGGCACATCCGCCAGGGGTTCGTACAATCCTGCCCGAGGCCAACAGAGAATGCCGTTCTCCGAGCCTCCAGAATCGGGGCGGGCGTTCTGGTAAAATTCCGGGCTAGGCCTCTCAGTTAACTTTCAACAATGAGCTTCAGCATGTTCAGTTTTATTGCAATGAAAGCATACTTTTTTTACATCACTCTCAGGGTCTAGCCTATCTCCTTTATCACTGTGACGTCCTCTATTTGTTCTCTAAAACCAATATATTTTCTGTTACCAGGTTTTCTATTCCTCCAGTTTCCCTGTTGATTCCCATATGGCCATTTCCCCACGTGTAACTGTGTGTGAGAGATGATATAGGTATCAGTCAAAACTGCCGCTTCTCGGATCTTTGGTACTTGATGCAAGTCTTAATGGATACTGGAATACTATTTCCGAATTTCTCCCATAATTAGAATTTCACTCATGTTGTCAAAAATGTTTTCTAATTTCAATGACTGAAACCACTTATTCCACAGCAATTCCTTTACTCTTACAAAAATTCTACAGATGTCCAATGAAGTTTCTTTCTTATGATCCAAAACATTAATTGATCATTCTCAGTGACAAGCTCATATAAGTATCGCCCTTTTAATCACTTCATAGTCTGCAGGTTGCTTTTCCGACAACTAGTGTACACGTTCAGAGCTATACCTGACAAGACACTTTGTAACACTGAGGACAACTTCAACTTCACAGCTTTCTTTGAAAATGAGGTAAAATATTGTTCACCTTCATCCTCTGTAAACATACATTTGTAGTTAAAACAAATTCCTCAGTCATCCGCTGAACCACTATCTCTCCTTTCCTCCTTTGTTCTAAGCATTGCTCTCACCTGGTCATGTTGTCCGATCTCTTTCTGTCTCTGAAACTCAAGTTCAAGCTTTTGCATTTCCATTTCTTTGCAAATAATCTTTCTTTTTCCAGCAGATTTCTGAAAATTCACAAAGTGCTTTTTCCCCAGCTGGTATCTCTCCTTGAAGCACCCAAAATTAGTGACCAACAAATCCCTTTTTTTTATTCATTTGTGGGACATGGGCAAAACTGGCTGGCCAGCATTTATTGCCCATCTCTAGTTGCCCTTGGAGGGCAGTTGAGAGTCAACCACATTGCTGTGGATCTGGAGTCACATGTAGGCCAGACCAGGTAAGGATGGCAGATTTTCTTTCCTGAAGAACACTAGTGAACCAGGTGGGTTTTGTCCCAACAGTTGACAATGGTTTCATGGTCACAGTAGATTCTTAATTCCAGATTTTTTTTATTGAATTCAAATTCCACCAGATGCCATAGTGGGATTTGAATCTGGGTCCTCACAACATTAGCCAAATTTCTGGATTAATAGTCTAGTGATAATCCCATTAGGCCATCGCCTCCTCCCTTTGTAATTCATCTCTTCTCTCCAGGGATTGTACAGCATGTGTACAAGCAAATCAAGTAAACTTGCCCGTTTTGCAAGGAGGCCTTCCACATTTCCTGGCACCAAGCTCACAAAAAAGACTAAATGAAGCTGAAACCATGTTCCACCTTTCCTAGCACAAATATAAATTAAGCTTCAAGTTATACATTGTTCCTAATGTGATGATTTTGGACCCCATGCTGACTCATGCAGCTAATGAGCAGTGTGGTTAATGCTGGTTGCATGCAGAAATTATGATAATGAGAAATCAGTATAAAGAAATTCTCAAATACTTGCTTTCAATAACCACTAATTTAACCCTCTGAATCGCTTCAGAACGAAAACTTACTCCTTTTTAAATGCTGTCAGATTAACACGATTTGTGAGAGAACGGATACTTAGAACGGCAACACTAGATGTGCATCATTTGTCCAAAGGTTCAGTCAGCATAGCTGGGAAATGCTTATAGGGCAGAGAGGAGAACGAGAATAAGATGAGAAAATGCTTTGGGGAAATTACTGCAGAAGCGTGGGCTGGCAGGAAAATGCCGGAGGAGAATAGCAATTTGTGCAATGATTCATCTCATTAGAATGCTTGTAAGTTGCAACTAGACCTTTGGAGTCAACTTTTACATGGTGTAAGGTGACCGTTAATGGCTGGGTACCAGTGATTTCCAGCGAGCTACTCCCTTTAATGGCTCCACAATTGAATTAATCCACTCCTTCTTCAGCTGCACTGTATATGTTCATGTTTTGTTTAAATTTCTGCAAGTACAAAGTAACTCTCCTGGACTTCATTAATCTATAAGCAAGGACATAGGCACGCATGAAAAAAATGAACCCATCAAGACAAACCATCTCTCACTGAATATGATGATAGGTCTGGTTATTTATGTGTATAGCTCAACATTGCCACAGGAATGATGAGAATCTCCAAGAGCTGCTGATGGCTCAAAGACATTTCTACAGTGCACTTATTCAATCTAATTAAAATTACATATCATAGGATACAGTGCATTGGCATGCTGAAGATGCACTTCTGGTGCACAGACTGAAGTGGAGGGCACCCATCAAACAGAACACACTAGCCAAAGACTCCAGGATAGTTATGATGTGCTACATTTTCAACAATATTGTGCAGCAGTGAGGATTGAACCTGCAAGAAGAGCAAGGTAAGCAGTTCAGATCCTCCTCTGATGTCTTGCAGAAGGACGTGGAAGAAAAGAAGGAGGAGGATGAGGACATTGCACTCCTAGCAACCCACAGTGCCAGCTGTGACTCAGTGGAAATTACACTCATTGAATCAGAAGGTTCCAGAAACTTCGACTGGGATTTACAGTCAGCTGGGGTCCTTACCCCTGGTGCAAAGGTTAGGGTGAATTGGCTACTTGTTCTGACAGCTAAGTCCACAATCATTTAGCAGGCAACCAGCCAATAAGTAGCTCCAGATAGGCCTTCCACCGCCGTCCCTCCCCCACCCTCCTCCCCCTGCTGGGAGTGGTGACCACTGTCAGGACTGCTTTCAGTCCCCAGTGGAGATTATTGCTGGAGTTGGACACCGAAATCAGTGGGGGAATGTATTCCAGGGGCCAGGCTGGCAGTGAGAGAGACAAGGAGGATGGGGGCAGGGGGTAGGCATGCCAAGGGGAAGTGGAAACATGGAGTGGGTTCGACCTTTGGAAAGGCCTCTGATGGGCCCACGGAGCCTGTAAAGTAGCTACTAACTCCTTCCCCCATCACCAGTTGAAGTAGATTAGGTTTCACATGGTGTGGGCCTCTACTCACAGGAAAATTTGTGGAGGGGCACTTTTATGTGAGGTGAGTTAGTGTACCTTCTATTAAATTCAAGGTAAGTGTGTAATAATAAATAGCCTTGCTGCTGGATTTATTCCATTGGGACGCACAGGGTAAGAAAACACATAGCTATTTAATTACAAACTATTACTGATCACAGGCAGTAAAGAAACACATTCTGTCCATGACAGTGGTTTCTAAAACTCTTTTAGACCTTAGGTTCATTCTCCTCTTGGCTTTCTTTAGTCTAGCAGCTTGCTTAAGTCGTTTTGTTACCAATAGGTAGATCACTTTTGACAGAAAGCTTCTGGGCAGGACTTTACTGCCTCACTCGTCCTGAAACCATAAACTCCTGCCAGAGGTCAACAGACCTTTCCATACTCCGCCCCTCCGCCCGCTCCGATTCCCATGGCAGGCGGGACAGTTAACACTCATACATTTATTTCTCAATGGAACATTTTTTATTGAGAACTATTTAATATTTCTTGAAATGCTTGACATTTCTTAATTTCCATAATACCTTTTATTCTAGTTTCCCAATCTACTTTAGCCAATTCACCCCTCATACCTGTGTAATTGTATTTAATTAAATTTAATACACTACTTTCAGATTTAAGTGCATCAGTTTCTGAATTAATGTGAAATTCTAATGCTTTGTGATTACTCTTCAACAGAGGGTCCCTTATTTATGAGAGGACTAATTAACACAGTCTCATTACATAAGAAAAGATTTAAAATAATCTTTTCCCCAATTGATTAGGGATTGTTAGCTTTGAAGTTTTACCTCATAATCTAGACCCTAGCTCCTCAGATTACTTCCGCGGAGTCTCATTCCTAATTGCACCGATGCTGTTTATTCCCAAGTGGACCAAATTGGTTCCAACTAGCCTTGCCTCAGCCAAGTTCTTTAACCCTGGTACTGGGCAGCCAACAACACTTCCAGAACTCACAATTCTAAATGCAAGGAATGGTATCTATTGCTCAATTATGCTGTCCCCTACCACTACCACATTCCTATTCACTCCCTCCACTTTGTCTGACTTCCTGTACAACAGTGCTGTGATCAGTTTGTTCACTTAACTTTCAGATGTTTCCCCAATCCATACGGGGAAAGAATGTTATACCTATTGGATAAGGCAAAGGCTAAGGCTCTCCTTACTTGCTTGACTCACAGTCACAGCCTGTTGTGTTACCACTAAACAGATGTGCAGTACCAGCTGTGGCTGCATCCTGGTCCAGGTAACTCTCCCCATTCTTAATTCCCTGCAATGTCTACGCCTCATGCTCCAGCTCAATAAATATGAGTTGAAGTTTTATGAGGTACAGACACTTAAAGAAGGTGTAATAGTATGAAATTGGGATGCTCCCTACAAGTTGCTGCATGCAACAGTTATGATACTTTGGGTGGAATTCTCCCAAAAGAATACGAAGTGCCGAATTCATGTAAAAAGTTGAGTAAATCCTGCTGTTCTTTTCAGCGGGATTTTCAAAATGAATCTCCCACACTCTGTGCATCACGGAGTGCCCTAGCGTGAATCACACTGAAAATCAGTGGGTGGGGCCTATTCCCACTGGAGAGGGCGGCAACATAGCGCTGAGCGGGCTACTACACATGTGCCAATCTGTCAGTTCCAAGATCAGCGCATGTTCATAGCCCGCACTGCCGGCCTCCCAGTTGCTGACCAGCACCAGGACCCTGCATCACTGCCCTTCCGATCCCCCCCACACACCCCAATCGCTGGCCTCCTGGGCATGATGTGGAGATGCCAGCGTTGGACTGGGGTAAACACAGTGAGAAGTCTCACAACACCAGGTTAAGATCCAACAAGTTTATTTGGTAGCACAAGCCACTAGCTTTCGGAGCGCTGCCCCTTCATCGGGTGAGTGGGAGTTCTGTTCACAAACAGGGCATATAAAGGCACAAACTCAATTTACAAAATAATGGTTGGAATGCGATTCTTTATAGGTGATCAAGACTTAAAGGTACAGATAATGTGAGTGGAGAGAGGGTTAAGCACAGGTTAAAGGGACGTGTATTGTCTCCAGCCAGGACAAGAGATGTGTATTGTCTCCAGCCAGGACAAGAGATGCGTATTGTCTCCAGCCAGGACAGTTAGTGAGATTTTGCAAGCCCAGTCAAGTTGTGGGGGTTACAGATAGTGTGACATGAACCCAAGTTCCTGGTTGAGGCCGTCCTCATGTGTGCGGAACTTGGCTATCAGTCTCTGCTCAGCGACTCTGCTTTGTCGTGTGTCGTGAAGGCCGCCTTGGAGAAAACTTACCCGAAGATCAGAGGCCAAATGCCCGTGACCGCTGAAGTGTTCCCCAACAGGAAGAGAACACTCTTGCCTGGTGATTGTCGAGCAGTGTTCATTCATCCGTTGTCGTAGCGTCTGCATGGCCTCCCCAATGTACCATGTCTCGGGACATCCTTTCCTACGCTGCAGGAAAGGATGTCCCAAGACATGGTACATTCGCGAGACCATGCAGACGCTATGAAAATGGATGAATGAACACCGCTCGACAATCACCAGGCAAGAGTGTTCTCTTCCTGTTGGGGAACACTTTAGTGGTCACGGGCATTTGGCCTCTGATCTTCGGGTAAGCATTCTCCAAGGCGGCCTTCACGACACACGACAACACAGAGTCGCTGAGCAGAAACTGATGCCCAAGTTCTGCACACATGAGGACGGCCTCAAGCGGGATCTTGGGTTCATGTCACACTATCAGTATCCCCCACAACTTGACTGGGCTTGCAAAATCTCACTAACTGTCCTGGCTGGAGACAATACGCATCTCTTGTCCTGGCTGGAGACAATACACGTCCCTTTAACCTGTGCTTAACCCTCTCTCCACTCACATTGTCTGTACCTTTAAGACTTGATTACTTGTAAAGACTCGCATTCCAACCATTATTTTGTAAATTGAGTTTGTGTCTTTATATGCCCTGTTTGTGAACAGAACTCCCACTTACCTGATGAAGGGGCAGCGCTCCGAAAGCTAGCGGCTTGTGCTACCAAATAAACCTGTTGGACTTTAATCTCCTGGACATGTCCAGACTAGCTCCGACACCCCCTAACCCTGATTCGATCACCCCGGGCCCCAGCAATCTATATCTCCTGATAGCACCCCCCACAACCCCACCAGCATCCTGACCCACACTGGGCAGGGCAATCCCCCACCCTCCCGCCACACCGATGGCCTGCCCGGATGAGCACTTCCCTCCCTCTGCTCATGATACCTATTCAGAGTGGCAGCGGACCCCACTGGTCTCCCGCCACAGGCTCCCCCCCTCCAATAGGCACTGCCCTCTCTGGCCCCACCCCCTTTACACTGCCCAATGCCTGGTGGACAATGCCAAGGTGCCCCCTGTGCATTGCCTCTTTGGTCCTTAGGCAGTACCTCCTGGGGGGGCCTCCACAACCTCTCCTCACTCCAGCAGGGTCAGGCTGCCAGCTCCCTGTTAGTGCAGAGCTGTTGTAAACTCCGCAGGAGAGGAAAGAGGCTAACGGGGACTGAGATTTCAGTCCCGGGCCCGCTAATAAGATTCAAGTAACAATTTAATATTTTATTCAGCTGGAGTGGTGCAGCAGGCACGGAGAATCACCCCTCTCTTTCGACTCAACCATCCCTATCAAATCTTGCACAGTGATATTACTTTGTAACATTTCTTCTGCAGCCCTCACAAACCACGCTTTAGTACTGCTCCACTCTCCTCTTCACCCTTTAGTACTGCTCTACTCTGCTCTTCACCCTTTAGTACTGCTCCACTCTCCTCTTCACCCTTTAGTACTTTTCCATTCTTGATTCCACTCTTTTCTATCTCTCAATTCTCAGCTGCAGTCATTTCTATCACTTCCCTCTGAGCCTCATCCTTTTCTTAGATCTTAGATTTCCTTCACTTTGTTATCGAGCAATATCGGGGATCGTGTCTTTTATATTTTAATTTGTATGTCCATTCATATTTTATTTAATTTCACTATAATATGCGGAGAAAGGATTGAAGGGTCTTGCTTACAGCGAGGAGGAGTAGCCGCAATGGAGGATTCCGCGAGAGGGTAGAGCCACGAGGGGGAAAGCCCATGAGAGGAGAGAGAGTGCAAAAGTGGCCGAGATGGCCAGGTGTAATAAAACAGGTGCCTGTACAGGGGATTTACAATGGGGACCCGAGGGATCTATCGTACAAACTATAGTTGATCATAATATAAAATTGATTAAGAAAATGAGGGGAAAAAGATTTCATTTGGATGCATCCATGGCCGAGCAGATGGCCTGGGTGGAGGGGGCAAACTAAAAACAAGTATGGGAAAGGGGTAGTCGTCACGATAACTATTTTTAAAAAAATCAAGGGGCAAAAGAACAACATGAGGCGAGAGTTGCAGTTTTAAGACACAGGCAGGAGGAGGAGAGGAAAAGACAGCAGACGATTTGTAGGGACAATAATCACCAACAGAACCATGACAGGAATCAAACTGGACTAAAGAAAATGAGCCCCATCTGCTTGGAGAGAGCACTGCATTTTGATTATTTGCCAGGAGCTGTAAAAGGCTCCCATTGATTTTTAGGAATTCTCATTCAGAAGCACCAGCAGGACTTTATGCTATATTTTTCAGTTAAGGCTCAAGATTGCCTGATATATTCCCATTGTTCTACAAGGCTTAAGGTACAGTTTAAAAATGCTGGAAGATGAGGAGATGAATTGGCCAAATTCAGCTGAATTATTTTGAACCACACTTTCTTTCTATAAAACAACACCGACAAAAGCATTGTTTTAGAATAGCCCAGCTTTGCCTTTTTTATGGCTTGTGAAGTTTAAACTTGTCGAAAGCATTGTGAAATTGTCACGTTAATCAAATGTTTGAGATTTCAAAAAAATACTACACTGTGCCCTTAATTAATTGTTTGACTCACGCATCCTAGTATCACACGAAGTTTATTTAACTTCTAGGAAGCCAAGAATCAGCTTATGCAGTCTTAAGCTTTGTCATGTATTCTTGTTTGCATTTGGGCAGATAGACCCCACATAATCGTGGTATATTTTTCCTGCTGTGCTAATTTACCAAAATAACACGTAGACCAGCCTTGTGGGATTTGATCCATTTGATGGAATAGAAAGCTTCAATGTGGTGGCAATGTGCACAGCAGAGGAACATTTGCTCTTTTCCCTCTCACCTGTAGTACATTTTGTTTGCTACAAGATGAATGTCCTAGATAACTTATATCCTAAACTCTTTGATAGAACTTTATGCCGATTGTTTGAATATGTACATTCCTCTGGTACATTAATCATAGAATCATAGAAATGATAGAATCATAGAATCATTTCTATGATTCTATGATTAATGTACCAGAGGAATGTACATATTCAAACAATCGGCATAAAGTTCTATCAAAGAGTTTAGGATATAAGTTATCTAGGACATTCATCTTGTAGCAAACAAAATGTATTACAGGTGAGAGGGAAGGGAGCAAATGTTCCTCTGCTGTGCACATTGGCACCACATTGAAGCTTTCTATTCCATCAAATGGATCAATAGTCCAATGATTGAGTTATTAGATTTATTAGAGTTATTAGATTTTTTATTAAATACTGGATATTTATTTTTTCTTTGCACAGCACTTGTGCCTCTGTTGTTTCGCTAACAATGAAGGTAAATTCAGCTCCTCATTCTCAAAGAGACTGGTTTTGAGAGAGGGCAGGATCAGAAAGAAGGGTGGGGCATCGACCCCAACCACAGGAGCTGTGGGAACAACTATAATGTGGAGATGCCGGCGTTGGACTGGGGTAAACACAGTAAGAGTTTTAACAACACCAGGTTAAAGTCCAACAGGTTTATTTGGTAGCAAATACTATTAGCTTTCGGAACACTGCTCCTTCGTCAGATGGAGTGGAAATGAAAGCTAATGGTATTTGCTACCAAATAAACCTGTTGGACTTTAACCTGGTGTTGTTAAAACTCTTACTGTGGGAACAACTATCGGCAGACTTTTCTGGACTGCACAGCCAAAACAGTGGCTAGGACACTCGCAGAGGGAGTGATACTGCGATGGGGTGTTTCACTGCAGTTAAGGCTTAGATCAAGGCTCTCATTTTGCAGGGAAATTAATGAAGCAGGCTTGTGCCCTGCTGGGAATCAAGCAGCGATTCCATCTCCCATACCATCCGCAGAGTTCAGGAATGATAGAAAGAATGAACAGGGCTCTTAAAAGCAGTCTGACAAAGGCCTTAGTGGAGACAGGACAGGGTTGGGTAAAAGTCTTGCCCGCTATGCTAATGAAAATGTGAGCAACCCCGGCTAGCGGGACGGGGCTGACGCCATTTGAACTAATGACTGGGAGAGCCATTGTGCTTCCTGAGGATGTACTGACCGGGAATGCAGAGGTCTGTAATGCAAGGGAGTGGGTGTTCAATTTCGTCTGGCACCTGACTGTACAGCTGCACAGTTTAAAAGGGGAGGTTGTAGGTACACAGAGAATCAGGGACTGAGAAAGAGAGAAGGAAAGTATCCGAAATAAGGTAATAGTCAAAGTTCTTCCTGAATAAGCAGGTCTGCAGCCTCGATGGGTAGGACCCTACGAGATGATTGTTTCAGGGGGCACATGCGCCTTGGTAGATATGAAAGGTTCGCCGAGGTGGAAACACTATATGCAATTGAAACTGCATAAATAACCTAAAGAGACCGAAACTTCCCCCGACTGTTGGGGGTAATGTTACCCTTTTTCCCCAGATTCATACTTTTGTTGGTGAGCCGTATGGGGACTTGGGAGGCACCGATGGTCCACGTGGAGGGGGACACCTGCCTGCGTCCGGGACAATACATCCAGATTCCCGCGGAGGGGGGGGCAGGCGGATGGATTAAGAAATCGGACACCTGGGTTTTGGACCGAGTGACCCCTGTTAGTCACCGCACGCAAGTGATTACGCCTGTATGGGGAAAAATCCATGCTAAAACACACTGTCTACGCGCCCCTCGAGAGACCGGAATGTCAATTAGGATCAAAGACCCGGGCTGCTGATGGGTTGACATGGACTGGGGATTGGACGCTGTGAGGCACTCTACAAGATGGCGCTTCCTGCATGAACTGCAAAGGGGTCACTGGTTCCCCACACCTTCTGAAATGGGACTAAAAACAGAAACGGACTCAGAGGAACACTTGGTTATTTAGGGGATATATGATCGGGTGTGTGGGCTTATACATGTAACATTACAGGATCAGGATGGGGGATGTGGATATTCGGTCCATTTTTAAATTTAATGGCGGGATGGGCCGATCTCCCTCCCTTTGGAGTGAACCCAGCCTTGAAGGTCAGTACTGTCAGGAATACTGCATCCATGTAATAGATAAACTCGGATGTAGGGAGATTAGATGTTATAACCCTCGTACTTGTGGGTATCAAAAGCCTACCCAATGCCCTCAATTGGTTGACCTCCCCTCAGATGGACTAGTGAGGATTGGGAAATCTAAAACCCTACTACACAATGTCACGATGGTATCCTTAGAAATAACATACAACGTCTCCGGTTTGTTGGAAGTGTTACATTCCAAGTGCTATGATCATCCCAATGCCATTAAATGAGCAAAAATTAGACTACAGGAGACCATAGACGACTAGAATTATAGGATAACCCCGGAATCTAGGCTACGCAGGCGTAGTAAAAGGAGCACTTTAAGCGACATTGGAGGGTTATTTGGCAGCGCAAACTCAGTCATGAATTTGGTGCAGCTAGCTGAGACAGTTATGCCTCCTGGGTAGCCCTTAAGTCGGAAAAGGGCTACAATATGGGGCATATGGGACCGAGTATGCACTTACTGCCATAGACCTACAAGGAGAGGAGCTACTGCAGGCCTTGGACAAGGTATCTGCGGGTATAATTAACACCACCCAAGCATAAGCAAAGGGGAGAGCCTGTGATACTCTTACTAGAGATTTGATTGATATATCCGGGCTGACATTGAGGACTTGAGATTTGGGACTATCCTGTGGCACCTATTCACCTCCCTATATGAAGTAAACCTCCTTAACACACACAGGGACAGGCACGAACTGGTGGTCACAAGACCAGGCGGCGGGCCAGTAGAGGGAGGGATAAAATTTATTATGGCAGTCCCACAGGAGAACCCATCCAAAGGAACCTTTAGGGACAGCTATCAGTTTGAGTCACTGGGAACAGTGCAGGAGTGCTGGGTTTACCGGACTGGATCCAGGGGATATATAGCCCACCAAAATGACCTGGCATACATAAGCACTGTAGAGTGCTGTTCAGAGTCAGGCACATTACATAGTGTGTGCCTGTCGGACTCTTGAACCCTTGTCAAATAACAGCAAGGTAAAAGTCGATGTTCTGCCGTTAAAAGAAGCTTTCAAAGCCATACAGGTCGGCCCGACACAGTGGTGTTTCATCCCCCCAGAAAAGGAAATAATCATGGGAGGCCTCCTGTGTGGGACGCTGTGCAGTCACAGTTTCTGACTGCAAGTGACAGACTCTTTAAAAGTGGGGGAATTTTACCTCCCCGGACGAACATCAGGCTACCTATTTGGGGCCTGGTGGGATAACTCACTGTACATTGACAAAACACTGGACAGAATAATCTGGCAGGCCATGCACCAAGCAACAGGGCTCACTCAGGAGTATGTCATGCAATCAACAGATCAGATGAGCAAGGGAAGGATCCAGGTGGACTTAGCTATCCAGACCACCACCCGGGTGGGTTTCTCCGGGACATAACATTGGTGGGATATACTCGGTCCAGGGTCAGCAGGCACCCAATTAACAGATGGGTGGGAGATAATTAGAAATGGGATGACTGTCGGTACGGACATAATGCTGGTGTGGACCACAATTATGTGCTGTCTACAATGGAAAATGGGTAAAACTCAGACTCTTTTTCAACATACCCCACCAGCAGCCTTTAGCATTCGGGAATGGGAGAAGCTAGTGGCTGTTACTCACAGCAGGGTGGTTTAGGACACTTTCCATGATCTGGAGGGCTGGCCACCTGAAGGATCTGGTACCATTTCTTCAACAATGACCAAGGCTGGAGAGCTTCCATGAGGACAGGCAACGATATCCACAAGGTATAGTTTAGAATACAAAAGGGTACATGGACACCAATAGATGTCAGTGGCTTTCTTGGGTATGACCAAGAGCCAACAGTGGGGATTGTTGGGGATTGTTTTAGGACAATATCGGGGATTGTGTATTTTATATTTTAATTTATATGTCCATTCATATTTTATTTAATTTCAGTATAATACATGTAGGGCTACATAGAGAAAGCTCAGAGAGCAAAGCCTCACCAGAGGGAAGGGAAGGGTTCATACAGACAGCGAGAGACCTGCTCTGCTGACAGATAACAAATAACGCATGCTATCAACTTCTGATGTGCAGGAGATTGTTCTGAATTATCACAACAATGGGAGAACCGGCATTAAGGCAGCCAGGCTCCATATAGTCTAGGGAGGGTATAGTCTTCTGTAAAACACAATCATCTAGCAGAGGGGGTAACGATTAACACGTCAGTGCAAATCCGTTGGGCAGATACAACGCTTTGACATTATAATCAGGTAAACGGAACTGTCCAAGAACTGATTAACGAAGTTGCACTGAACAATGCAGTCTGCATAACGAGATTAGAAGAACCATCTTGCATCCAACTCGAGGAATTAATGTGTTAATGTAAACCTTTGTGACCTGGAACAGTATATTAACCTGTGCCAATCTACCAGGGGCAGAGAAGGACTTGCAGGCAATCTGAGATTTCAGGCCGGAGTCCAGCTCTCCCTCATGCATGTGGAATAAAAAAATTTCTTGAAGTTTGACACTGTCTCCAAGACTCGACTCATTTTATTTCCCTCTTACAACCTAAAGGATATTATGCTATATATACTGAGATAAATAAAACATTAAACACTTTAGGAGTGATCTTACTAACTCGCCACATCAGCAAGATTCCACGAGAGGTGAAAAATCAGGTTCGTGTCTGGTTTCTCGCCTCTTGCGATCTTACCGGCCCTGGATTTCCGGCATGATCAACCTTGTACCCAGGAAGGGCATGAGGCTGATTTTAACAGTTACGTTCTAATTTGCCTCAACGGCCTCGCCAGTGAAGATCCTTACTGGCAAGGATCATGTATGGTCCCCACCAATGGGGACTTGATGCGATGGCTTCACTGGTAGGACTGGAGGCCATTTAGGCCCCTGGGTGGTTGGGCAAGGGAGGCAGTGCCCCCTGGGTGGTGCCATATTTTGAACTCCTTAACAACGTGGAGCCAATAATATATTGCATAGCATTTTACCACAGATACATTGTTGGCATGAGTGACCAACACTGGCAGGCCTACTGTGTGGCCAAAGTTAATAATATGGTCTAATTCATGGCGGGCCTATATATAGGGCATTCACTAAGCTTATTCTTAGAATCATGGAATCGTACAGTGCAGAAGGGGACCATTCGGCCCATCGAGTTTGCACCAACCGGAATCCTCCCCTGGCTCTATCCTCATAACCCCATGCATTTACCCTAGCTAGTCCCCCTAACACTAAAGGGCAATTTAGCATGGCCAATCCACCTAACCCGCACATCTTTGGACTGTGGGAGGAAACCGGAGCAACCAGAGGAAACCCATGCAGACATGGGGAGAATATGCAAACTCCACACAGACAAAGACCCAATCTGAAAATCGAACCTGGGTCCCTGGCGCCATGAGGCAGCAAAGCTAACCACTGCGCCACGCAAAGGCCTTATTAAGGCCTTAAAAAAATTAATGGGGACATAGCACTGTACCAGTTTCTTAATCTAGACAATGATGGTGCAGCTAATCATCCAGATATATTGGCCAATGGATGGTTGGTCCATGTGCTCTTAGAGAACAAAGAACAAACAAAGAACAAAGAACAACACAGCACAGGAACAGGCCCTTCAGCCCTCCAAGCCTGCACCGATCATGTGTTCCTAACTAGACCATCCGTTTGTATCCCTCTATTCCCAGAACCATGCCAAGGAGTCTGCAGGAAGGCAAATAAAACTCCAAACAGTGAAAGAACAGCTCTTCACCTAAAAGTGAGAAGATGTGTCTGTATAAGAAATGTGTCTATATGAGAAACCAAACATTCAGAAACAATCAGAAAGTGCTTGATGCATTGAAGTGCGTTAAGGGACCAATCCTTGTATCATCTGGCATGGATTCTTGAGACTTACAGTATATCCAAGGAATCTAGAATGATGCAAACCAGACATGAGTACAAAAGTGTGAAATGTGCACATAGGATGAGCACTGGGAGCTGTTAAAATTAGAAGGGGAGCTACCCCATTCAGCAACTAGAACATCCTCTTACACAAGTAGACTCATTCCTTCATTTATTTTATCCTCTCTTTAACTCTTCTTTTACTTCCCACACGTCCAGTCATACAACTTTGGAAGATCTCTGAGCTCCTTAAATTCTGACCTCTTGTGCAACCCCGATTTTCATTGCTCCAATATTGGTGACTGACTGTGTCTTCAGCTGAATAGGTCGTAAGCTCTGGAATTTCCGTTCCTGCTCTTCTCTGCCTCCCCATCTCTCTTGCTCTCCATCACCACCTTCAAGAGGAACCTTAAACGCTACTTCTGTGACCAAGCTTTTGGTCACCTGTCCTAATATCTCCTGTTGTGGTTCAAGTGAGAAATTGTGTTCAGCAACACTTCTATGAGTTGAGTGTAACCGAACCAGAAGTAGGGCAGAACACAATTTATGCAGGAAAAATGTAGTGTGTGCTGTCTTACTACCATCTCCAGGGTCAGATTCATTATATTTTTTGGCTAAGCTCCAAGAGTCAGGATTTTTCAGAGTTTATCCATGGTTCACAGCTTACCCATGGGGGAAGGAACATCCTAATTATTTTCGGTCAAATAGAAAGGTTCAGAGAATAAAGAATGTCTGACAGGCCTGCAGGACAGAGAGTGCCCAGGATTGCAGCTGCAGCGGTGGAAACATTTTCACTGCCAAGAATGTGTGTGAGGAAGGACGGTGATGTTCCAGTTGATTTGACACTGCCAGCCCTTCACATCACATGTTGTGACTCACTCAATCTGTCGCAAGCACCAGAAGCAGCCCAGGAGAGTCAGATGAGGAAATGCACTGCTGAACCAGGAGCAACTTCGGGCGGCACCAGAGACATAAACATTGCTGTCAAGAGAGCCAGGAGTTTTGCCTCTTGTCTGAATGAGTTAGAAATCTGAATCTCAAGGCTTCGCTCCTAAAACAACATAAAAGGATGCTTGCAGAGCATCCACATTGATGCAGGTGTTCGAATCCATGTTAAACAGAGTGCTCCAGATGGTGACTCTGGCAGAGGAAGCCACTGTGCAAGATATCTGAGGATGGATTCAACTCCCACCATATGGGAGCTTCTGGGACATCTGTAGACATTTCCCATTATGCATGATCTAAGAGCAGCTTGTGCATCTTCCATGAATGGTTAGACTGCTGCCATAGACATCTGCATTATTAGATCCTCAATTGAGGCTAAGTTGCAAAATAAAATATAGCTTCTTCACCGATCTCATTTGGATGATTAAGTATGTTTTCCTTAGTTCAGTGCCTACATTGAGCATGTGCCAATGCTCCTCACATAGCATAAAAGGATATAAATCATGGTATTGTTTTCGAGTATAATGATACAATTTCAATTTACCTTCCACTGAACTGTGGGCAGTCAGATTACAGTAAATCATCCAACATTTTCAAAAGGAAATCCAATTTTTACATCATCAATGCCCAGAATATTCTATGCTTTTAACAATTCCATTACCTGTTAGAAATGTCATGACACTGTTAGGGACCACGTCAGAAACCTCAAGGTATGTTATAAGCCCGACTAGACCCCAACATCTTTTTTGATTTTGGTATTAGTGTGAGGATAATGCGTTTCATTCCAGGTGATTCCATTGACCCATTAGGGAGCTTTTATCAAAACAAACTTAATTTAGTAATGCAGTTTAAGTATAACAAATGAATTAGCTTAACCTTTTCCAATTGAAACACTTACACATGACAAGATTCAATTTTTAACTGCTAATCTATCTCTATTAGTTCCAATTTAAGCAATATTCCTCTTATAGACTTAAACGTCTCTTCAAAAATGAGTTAGCAAACAATACAGGCTTACAAGGGCTACCAGTCCTTAAACCATTAGAACACCTCTAGAGAGACAGACTTATTTTCTAGCAGGTCCAAACAGCTGACTCCAGAGAGAGAGAGAAACACTTCTTGTTTCTTGCCGACCCAGACACAATCTACCTGCCTGTAAGCTTGACTCTTTCCATTAGTACATGACCCTTTCTCTTATCAATCAACATAATTAAACCTTACTCTGAAACCCCTGGGGAAAAACCAAAAATGCACAGAAATGCATGAGCTCAGATTAAAACAAACACCCCATTACCTGGGATCGATTATTCTTCTACATTCTCAGCATGTGGGCTGCCTGGAGCAGACAAATAGGCACTGTTTAAACACAGCTGAATTCTGAACAAACCTTTCACAAGAAACATGATATAAATACATTTCTTAAAGGCACAGTATCGCCACAACTCAAAGGCCAGGATTTTACAATCGGGTTGTGCCCATTTTCGGGCGCTGTGTGGCTGTAAAGTAGGGTGTAAAGCGATCAGCCCGATTGGCACCGGTTTTCACGAGAAATGGGCGAGAGGCAGGTTAATTCATTGACATTTATTTTAAAAAGTATTTACATGTCATTAGTGAGACTGGCTCTCAATCATCCGGGCTCGCCTGCCTTTATGACCTCACCGGGAAATGTTCTCGCCGGCGAGGAATAAACATGCTCCCCATGAACAAGGAACAGTTGACTTGGCCTCACCAGTGGAACCAGAGGCCTTTGAGGCCCTCCGGAAAGGGGGATGCCCTGGGCAGTGCCAGATTGGCAGTGCCACCCTGGCACCTGGGAAATGTCCACCGGGCAGTGACATGGGTGGGGCAAGTGGTGAGAGGGGAAAGTGGGGAAGAGGACCCGCTGCCACACTGCAGTGATCAGTGGAGGGAAGGCAGAAGGGATGCGATTGGTGGGGAAGGAGGGGGGTCCGCGATTGGTCTGAGTGGTGGGGGGGGTCAGAAGCCTGCACATGTGCACTACCTCTCTGCAGGTGCCTTAAGCACCGCCCCCCCGCCCCCCCAAACAGGCTTCTGCAGTGAGCAACAGACTTTCTCAAAATTTTGCAGGCAGTGTGCGTATAGGGCAGGGGGGCCTAAAAACACACGCAAAAGATGGATCCGAAACTCTCCCAGCTTCAAGTCCAACCAACACCAAGACATAAAATGGCAAACAACTGCCCAAAGAGTACAAGAAAGATGATCTGCCTTGGAAGTTGCATGCAGGCTTACATCTGATTTGCCTGATTCAATCATACTTGTCCCATTAACAAATTTATTTGATATATATTACTAACTGGGACTTGATTAAAAATGGTTCAACCTCAAAGTTTGCAGATAATAAGTAACTCGAAAATAATTTGGTAGAAGGCTTCAGGAGAACATGGACTGATGAAATGCACAGACATATGGCAGATTAAGTTTCTTGCACAAAAGTATAAAGTGATGTATTTAGGTAGGAAAAATGAGGAAAGGTGGAATTTTAGTGGGCACAAGAAGAAGGAGTCTTGGGCGTTTTAGTATTTAAGTCATTGAAAGTAACAGGGCAGGTTGGGAAAGCTGTGAAAAATGCATATCAGGTGCCGGCTTCAATAATAAAGGTGCAGAATACCAACGCAAGCAAGTGATGCTAAATATTTATAAAATGTGACTGTGACTCATTTGGAGTGTGGTGTTCCATCTGGTCATGTAACGTAAGAACGCTTGCTTGGTAGTACAGAACTTAAATATTGCTGAAAAAAAAACACACTTTTGAAGCTTTTTGCTTTGCATTAATCAAGACAAGTACAAGAACACCAAATTTCAAAGGAAACAATAATTTATGCTGCATGAGAAAATGGTGCTGATGGATTGGCCAGTTGACACTGATTGTTTGAGGCATTGTCATGGGCTGTGTGACTTAGGTGAGTGAAGTGAAAACATGGTAGCTAAGTTTGCAGGTGACACAAAGACACGTAGAAAATTAGGTCGTGAAGAAGTCATACACAGTTTGAAGATGGATATAGTGTGAAGTTTGGATCTCCGATTCTGATCATTTTGCATGAAAAAAATAGAATTATCCAATAATGTAAATTAAACAAAATAGCACAGCAAATTGAAAATTTAGTATAAAATAGGATTATCAAATAAATCAAACTGAGCGCTTTGAATTAAAAGAAGTAAACTCTAAACATAATAAATAAACCCCCAATTACCTGAAGAAATAGCTGTTGTGATATTTATTTTAATTTGATCCAGGAAATATTATCACGTTATGAAGGAATTGGTTAGGTATTAAAATGAGCATTGTGTTTCTTTTTACAACCACTGCCATTTTGGGGTGAAAATTTATCATGTTAGTTTTTCGGAATGTCCCATAATTCAACTTTCAATCTTTTCTGATCTTAAGTTTGTAATGCTAAAATAACACTACATTCTGCACTCTCTTCTTTCCTACCCTTGTATGGTGTGCTTTGTCTGTATAGCGCACAAAAAACAATACTTTTCACTGTATACTAATACATGTGACAATAATAAATCAAATCAAATCAAATTAAAATGTCCTGTGAAAATCAGAATTGGCTTTGGTACATAAGACAGCAATAGAGCTAACTCACAAATGTAATATATTTTAAACACAACATCACCATCTGTTTTTTTCATGTTTATTTGCAAGAAGTCTGTCCATTAAATTTATTGTTACGTCACTTATGTTGCCCTGAGTTACAGGAGATCATGTGTGAACTTAAATATATTTTCTCAGAGCAGAAATATATGATGCTGTTCGATAAATCCCCCCAAGGAAACAGAATTAAGCCCCCAGTAAAATTAATTAATCTGGACAGAAACTTGTAACATCTGACATTACATGAAGTCTTCAGTAGTCTTTAAAAGCATTTGAGAGTGTCACACAAAATCCCATGTGGTTACTTGTCCAAAATGTGCAAAAACATAGCTTACATCTGTCATGTACGACAATGTTTATGACACTTCTAAGCAGAATTACACTATTTAGACATGAGCTCTTATAAATAATTTGCATCTTTTGCGTTAAAAATGCCAAATTGATTATCTGTGTATACTGACGTGCAGGAACCCCCTTTTTGAAGTATATTTTAACTAATACCTGCTTGCAATGTCATTAAGTCACAAGTGCATTTTTCAGAACTAGCAATGTTATCAATTTATCTTTGGATTATTAGCATCAACATAAGCTATTACTCTCTCAACATGCAGCTTGTTTACAACAATGAGTTGTCCGAAACAAAGTCATTAATGACATTGCAGTTGTCACCTATGACTTATTGAGCCTTGCGGAATCCAGCTATTTTGTGGCGTTTTTCACAGATTGCTAAGTCTCTGGGGGGATGCTTTTCAACCTTGGCTGATGCAACCTATGTGTTTTCTTACAACCACAGCTATATCAACATTGCTATAAGATCCATGCAAGCTCCAGAATCATAAATCACCGCAGTATGATGGCACAGTGGTTAACACTGCTGCCTCGCAGCGCCAGGGAGCTGGATTCGATTCCCGGCTTGGGTCACTGTCTGTGTGGAGTTTGTCTGTTCTCCCTCTGTCTGCGTGCGTTTCCTCCGGGTGCTCTGGTTTCCTCCTACAGTGCATTAGGTGGATTGGTCATGCTAAATTGTCTGTTAATGTATGGGAGAATAGCAGGGTAAAAATGTGGGATTATGGGGATAAGAACTGGGTGGGATCGTTATCGGTGCAGGCTCAATGGGCCGAATGGCCTCCTTCTGCACTGTAGTGATTCTATGATTCTATAAAGGACTCCAAAGCCATGTTGAAGATGGGTCTATGGTGCCAAGATCAATCTGGGATATTCGATAGTACAGTTTGAGAAGGATCTTAAGGATCATGTTGCCAAATTTCATCTCTTCATGGAACATGCAGAAGACAAAAACTTCACTTAGGGGAATGAGCAACAGCCTGGAGAATATACATACCTTCAAGAGACACATGCTAATTTGATGTGGGATGATTTCTTTTGAGTATCATATCTGCCCACTAAAACTAAGAAAATGTTTGCACTCATTTAGCACCTTTCACGACCTCTGGTTGTCCCAAAGCACTTTACAGTCAATTAAGTACTTTTTGAATTGATGCCCCTGTTGTAATGAAGAAATTAGGCAGTCAGTATGTGCAGCCATGTCTCACAAATAAAATAATGACCTAATAAACTGTTTTGCTGATGTTACTTGAAGGATAAATATTAATACCTAAGAGATCAGACTGTGTCTCAGTTTAAAATCTATCTCTGACACTGCATTGAAATATCAACTTCAGAGGGAGGTAGTGGTATTGTCACTGACTAGTAATCCAAATTAGTGCTCTGGGGATCCAGGTTCAAATCCCACCACGTCAGATGGTGAAATTGGAATTCAATAAAAATCTGGAATCAATATGTAATGATGTAATGATTGTTATGACAATCGACAATGGTTTCATGGTCATCAACAGATTCTTAATTCCAGATTTTTTAAATTGAATTTAAATTCCCACATCTGCTGTGGTGGGAGTTGAACCCTGGTCCCCAGAACATTAGCTGAGTTTCTTGATTAATAGTCCAGCAATAACACCACTATTGCCTCCCCTCCACTTGAACCTAATCTTATGACTTAGAGACAGAAAGTGGTGGATTTGGTGGTGAGGGGAGCATTTAATTCTCCACCTTGCCCCACTCCCAACTCCACCCCAGTTAAGTCCGCTGCTGGTATTCACCCAGCAGTGGGCAGGAACGGAATTTCTATGCAGGAAGTCTGAACAACACACCATGTTGGCTCCCTGGGATCACTTGTTGTAAGGTACTCAGTGCATGATCGAAGAATCCAGCATGAGGAAGGGTTGGCCACTGAGAGCCACCCACTGCCATCACTGCTGACTCCCTCCCCTATCCTCTGCAGCCCCCAGCCTGCAAAACCCCTTGGTGATCTTGGGCCTTAGCAGGGTGCATTACCACAGGCAACCACTACCTCCCCAGTGGCACTGTTAGAATCATAAAATCATAGAATCCTACAGTGCAGAAGGAGGCGTTTCAGCCCATCGAGTTTGCACTGACTACAATCCCATCTTGACCCTATCCCCGTAACCCCATGCATTTACCTCATGCATGGGGCGGCATGGTGGCACAGTGGTTAGCACTGCTGCTTCACAGCGCCAGGGATCCGAGTTCAATTCCAGCCTCCGGTCACTGTTTGTGTGGAGTCTGCACATTCGCCCCATATCTGCGTGGGTTTCCTCCGGGTGCTCCGATTTCCTCCCACAGCCCAAAGATGTGCGGGTTAAGTTGATTGGCCATGCTAAATTGACCCTAGTGTCAGGGGGACTCGCAAGATAAATACCATAGCTAGTTCCCCCTGACACTGAGGGACAATTTAGCATGGCCAATCCACCTAACCTGTTGAGCAGCTCTTGGGGGGCAGGATTTCCACCCATAGCATCCTTAAGCTTTGAGAAGTACTGCTGCTGCCAGTTAAGCGCATGCACCTCAATTGCCGGGCCTTCACAAAAAAAGGTAACACTGGGCCCTTGCCAGCTCTCCAGCCTGCAGGTGAGGCCCCCTAGAACCTGCACAAATTGTTGTATGGACACCTTCCTTTTATAAACGTCCAAAATAGAAGCAGAAGTAGGCCATTCGGCCCTGCAAGCATGCCCCACCATTCAATAAGACCATGGTTGATCTGTTTTTCGGATTCCGCATTTCCATCTGCCCCGATAATCTTTGATTCCCATGCCTAACAAGAACTTATCTACCTCCACCTCAAAAATATATACAGTGACCCCACTTCCACTGCCTTCTGAGGCAGAGTTCCAAAGTCACACAATCCTCTGAGAAAAAACATCACAGGCGGAATTTTCCTATGTCATTTCAGGCGAGAAAACGGGTGCCATCCCCGTCGGACGGCTGCAATCATCCCACACTTTGTGCAATGAAAGAACGCCCATGTGACACTGGTATGGACTCCCCAGGCATGTGACTCACCTGAACTGACTCGCAGCTCTGCACTGTTAACAAGGGGGAGCTGCAGTTAAACGCTCCTTCTCATTCCTTTGGCTGATTAACCCTTTAGTCATTCTCTATTGCTCTTTATATTCTGGCCTGCCAGTAATCTTTGTGCAGTTGTATGCTTTTTCTTTAAGTTTGATGCTTTCCTTAACTTCTTCAGTTAACCATAGTGGATGGGTTCTCCTCTTAGAATTTGTCTTTATAGAAGGAATATACTTCATGAATCATAGAATCCCTACAGTGCAGAACGAGGCCATTCAGCCCATCAAGTCTGCATCGACCACAATCCCACCCAGACCCTATTCCTGTAAACCCACATATTTACCCTGCTAATCCTCTGACACTAGGGTCAATTTAGCATGGCCAGTCAACCTAACCCACTCACCTTTGGACTGTGGGTGGAAACCGGAGCACCCGGGGAAAACCCACGTAGACATAGGGAGAATGAGCAAACTCCGCACAGTGTCCCATGGCCAGAACTGAACCCGGGTCCCCGACGCTGTGAGGCAGCAGTGCTAACCACTGTGCAGCCCTTATTCTTAATATTCTGAAATATCCCCATTAAAGTCTACCACTGCTTCTTCTATTGATCTATCCTCTAGCTTAGTGTCCCAGTTCACTACGGCTAGCTCAGCTTTCATGCCCATATAGTTATCCTTAGTTAAGTTTAAAATATTTTTCTCCATCATAAAAATGCCATAATCTTTAATCCTGCCTCTGTGCTCAGCAACTCACATAACTTGCATTTATGGGAATGCATACCCACTTTCAAATCTTGCCAATAGCAATTTTTGTATGAACCACAACTTTATTGCAACCAATCTTTTAGTGATAAGCATGCATGGATATAGGTAGGAATGATGCTAACTTTTCTTGCCTTGTGGGAATAGGGCAGTTAAAATAACATTGGGAGACTGAAACTGTGAAATTTGCACTGTTCACTATTTTAAGTGCACAGTTTGTTTAAGGCACATAGAGCTACCCATCAGCATCAGGCATACTTATAGTAATAATTATTGTTCGCCAGTTAAGGGATAAACAACAACATATTTATTTACATGTGAAGGCTATATAGAGACTTGCAGCCTCGTTACTGCAACCAGCTCCAGAGATGATTGTGGAACCGAAACCCTTGATTACTGGAGTGAATCTCTAACCTTGTCCCTGACTGGTCTGCTGGGTCATGTAAAGGGACAATCACCATACTTATTAATACATATCATGGTCCAATGAAGTCATTTGTATGTGAATGTTATTTTAATGATCAAGAATTAAAATTCCGCTCAACATTGAACCCATTGAGTAATTGGGGTTGGATTCCCAAGGTCCATTAGAAGTGGTATTTAAAGGAGTTAATCACCTGAAATCACTCAGATCACAGCTATCTGTTTACTATTCTAGGTTTGCATGTTCACGGAAGATGGTGCATTGGAGATGGTTTGCTTTTTTTGTGAATATTTTCAAGTTACACAACCTCAATAGGCACAACTGTTGATGAGTGTTATTCTTGTTCATTTGATTTTGTTGCAAGAGGAGGAAGGGAAGCAAAAGAGGAGCTGCAGAAATAGTAGCCAATTCCAATTGGGCCAATTAGAAGATCACAAATTGGCTGGTGGCCCCACAAAGAAAGCTTCCCACAGTCCATTGAGCCTACAAGCAGAGAATCGGTTACCTAGGTATGTCTGAGCGAACAATGTAAAGAGGTTCTGCTTCTTCAGGCAGGTTGTCAAATTTCTGCAGTTTCCAAATGACTTTTCATGGGGAGAATTGGCAAGGCTGGCATTTATTACCGCTCCCTAGTTACCCTTGAGAAGGTGGGAGTGAACCTTCTGTTTGAATTGCTGCAGTCCACATGGATACAGGGATTCCACAATGATATGAGGGTGGGGTGCTCCTGCATTCTGCTCTCACCTAGTTACTTGGGGACTGAACCTACGTGGAGTGGCAGCTGGAGTTGGATTGTCATTGTGCTCCTCATTTCACCCCTGGAAATCCAGTCACTTCTTTTCAGTTTAAAGTTTATTCTTTATTAGTTACAAGTAGGCTTACATTTACATTGTAATGAAGTTATTGTGAAAATCCCCTAGTCGCCACACTCTGGCGCCTGTTCGGGTACACTGAGGGAGAATTTAACATGGCCAATGCACCTAACCAGCATGTCTTTGGGATGTGGGAGGAAACCAGAGCACCCGGAGGAAACCCATGCAGACTCAGGGATGATGTGCAAACTCCACACAGGCAGTGAACCGAGGCCGGAATTGAACCCAGGTCCCTGGCGCTGTGAGGCAGCAGTGCTAACCACTGTGCCACCGTGCCACCCCTAATTCATGCCAGATGTGAACTGTGTAGTGCAGTGCCTCCCTGAGGCCTTAGTCAAGGCTAGAGATTCGGAGGTAAGGAAGTCATGCCCGTTTTTGGAGGTACATCGGTTGGTCAGTGGGAGTATGGGTGCCAAGCAGGCAGTGGGAGGAGTTGGTTGGGGGGGGGCTCGATTATTCAGTGGATGAGGTCGGTCAGAGGGGCTCAGTGACAGGGTTGGTCAGTTGGTGTGGGATGGTGGTCAGGCAGCAGGGTAGTCAGTTGGTCAGTGGTGGTTGGGCGGTCAGTGGCGAAGTGACTGTTGGAGAGAGTCCTTCAGGAGTGACCCTTTGGGGTTTGGCAGGCGTGAAGGCAGTCTCATGGAGAGTGGGGTAAGGAGATGGGGCAGAGGATTCAGATATTAGTTACCAGAAGCTAGGAGTGGTTTTAATACTTCTAACCTTTCCTGGGTAACTATTACTGTAAGACAGTCGGAACCATCTGATGTTTGCGATTTATATTGTGGTGATTCTGCAGTGCACCTGTGAGTTACAATATCTGAAGGCTCGGAAGTTGTGGACCATAATCTTTACCAACACTAAATGCAGCTGATGAAGGTGAGGAATTACCTGCCTGTGCCAACCATCTCCAAGGCTGTTCATAGCATCCGACAGAGCAAAAGGAGGCCATTCGGCCCATCACATTTGCACCGATCACAACCCCACCCAGGCTCTAAACCCATAACCCCATGCATTTACCCTACCTAGTCCGCCTGACCCTAAGGGGCAATTTAGCATGGCCAATCAACCTAACCGACACATCTTTGAACTGTGGGTGGAAACCGGAGCACCCGGAGGAAACCCACGCAGACACGGGGAGAACAAAAGTTATGCTTCGGCATCTTTTTTATGTCCAATGGAAATTGAATGTGCTTCTGTGTCCTCACATCTTCACTTACAGCCTGAATGGATGGATCAGAATATATGGGGGCTTGCTTTTAATTTATCTTTCAAATTAAGATATTTCCAGGAAATGCAGAAATTAACATCAGCTTTATGGATTGAACCTCTCTGTATTAGCTGCATTTACATTTTAAATAGCCAGCTGCTGACCTGCTGGAGATCTAGCTGCAGGTGAGTGTGCAGCCGTTACTGAATCGATCCGACAGGCAGCTGAGCAGCCATATATTAATGTGGTTTTGCAGTTAAAATCCAGGAGGACTCAAACTGATGTCACCTACTTGTGTGTATGTGTGGGTTTGTGTGCATCTATGTGTTTGTGTCTGTATGTGTGTCTGTGTGTATATGTGTGTGTGTCTATCCGTGTGTGTGTACCTGTGTGTGTGTCTGTATATATGTATGTGTGTGTCTGTATGCGTGTGTGTACCTGTGAGTCTGTGTGTGTGTCTGTATATATGTATGTGTGTGTCTGTCTGTGTGTGTGTGTACCTGTGTGTGTGTCTGTATGTATGTGTGTGTGTGTGTGTATGTATGTATGTGTATCTGTGTGTGTGTATCTGTGTGAATGTGTGTGTATGTATGTATGTGTATCTGTGTGAGTGTGTGTGTATGTATTACAAGTCATTTTTTTCACATTCCTTCTCTTTTGTGGCAGTGTGTGATGTGTGAATTCTGAAATTTAATCTTGTGTTCCAAGGCAAAACTCTAGCTGATTGCTGGCTGTTGTGCTCTGATTGGAGTCTCTTGGCCATGATGAGGCCCTCGACTTGCAGCAGCAAAGCCCCAAGGTGTCTTTGCAATCCATGCAGGCTTGATAACTGGCTCATGCAACAAACATGACACATCAAGTGAGATTTCTAATGGGGTGAAGGCATGAAAACTGTGAGTGAAAGAGCTCTGCCAGATGACTGTATAAAGGATGACACATGGGTTCCTAGTTACCAATGTAAGCACTTCGTCTGAATGTGAGAGAACATAACCTGGAAGGGGTTGAAGGATTTGGTAGAGTGCATCTTTGAAAGCTGTGACTGCCCCGTCTTTTTTTCATACAAAAACATATTCAATACCCTATCAATCCCAAAAGTACAAATAACCAATTCACAGAAATGGAAGATTGCACCTTCTACCAGAAAAACAAAGGACAAAATTCTAGGCTTCAAAATGATTATGAGTGGACTTTGCTCTGTTCTTGCCATGTTTTCAGGACTAGAGCTATCTTCACTACAGTTGTTCTAAGGCTTCCAGCATGAAAACTCCGTTCCCTCTGATGACCACCATGCCGATGTTGTTTTGCTGGCCCCCGGTAGTCATCTCAACAGATTCATCCACAACAAGATTCATGAAGGGGTCAAAGCCACGAAGAATTCCTTGCACACGTCTCCCTCCATTCAGTTTAAGTGACAGTTTCTTGTCCATGAATGTCTTGAGCTTGGGCAGATGGGCTTTGCACATCATTGGCGAGAGGGTTGAGGGAGGGGAATTGGCATTTTCTCTGAACAAAGAACAAAGAAAATTACAGCACAGGAACAGCCTCTTTGGCCCTCCAAGCCTGCATCAACCATGCTGCCTGACTTAACTAAAACCCCCTACCATTCGGAAACCATATCCCTCCATTCCCATCCTATTCATATATTTGTCAAGATGCCCCTTAAAAGTTACTATCGTATCCGCTTCTACTACCACCCCCGGCAGCGAGTTCCAGGCACCCACCACCCTCTGTGTAAAAAATCTTCCTCATACATTTCCTTTAAACCTTGCCCCTCGCACCTTAAACCTGTGCCCCCTAGTAATTGACTCTTCCACCCTGGGAAAAAGCTTCTGACTATCCATTCTGTCCATGCCTCTCATAATCTTGTAGACTTCTATCAAGTCACCTCTCAACCACCGTCGTTCCAGTGAGAACAAACCAAGTTTCTCCAACCTTTTCTCATTGCTAATGCCCACCATACCTGGCAACATCCAAGCAATAGGTAAATCTTTTCTGTACCCTCTCCAAAGCCTCCACATCCTTCTGGTAGTGTGGTGACCAGAATTGAACATTATATTCCAAATGCAGCCTAACTAAGATTCGGCCGCACTTGGAATCTCTGGAAATTTGCTTCTCTCTGCTTCTGGAACTTTCTCCAAGTCCAAGCTCCCACCACTGCTCTTACCTGACCCAGTCAGATCATTAAGTATCATGTGTGAAGTTGTTCATTGGTGCTAATTGCGCTTGCAATTAGCACTTTGCAGTTACTGTCTCTTCCTTAGACAGTGACGAGTATCAATGGATTTCTTTTCAAGATAAGAAAAGTCCCTCTCATCACATTCCTCTGAGGGTGTCTTGTTTGCTTTTTCTCCTTCACCTTGAAAAGCAGTCTTGCATTTTTAAGCTGTTTGTTCTGCCTCATTTCAAATTGCCAAATTTCTAGCCAGCTGAAATTTGAAAAGTTTCTTTTCAAAAATAAAGGAGCCTTGTGACAAATTTCTAAACAGTCACTGCTCCCTGGAGTAGAGCTTTCCAAGGATTCACAGTCCTGTGACTGGTAAGAATTTTCACCATCCTAAATGGTTGACCCTTTATTCTGAGTCTGTAATCCTGTTTTAGATTCCCCAGTAAGAAGTCTCACAACACCAGGTTAAAGTCCAACAGGTTTATTTGGTAGCAAAAGCCACACAAGCTTTCAGAGCACTGCCCCTTCATCAGGTGAGTGGGAGTTTTGTTCACAAACAGGGCATATAAAGACACAAACTCAATTTACAAAATAATGGTTGGAATGCGAGTCTGTACAGGTAATCAAGTCTCAAAGGTTCAGAAATGTGAGTGGAGAGAGCGTTAGGCACAGGTTAAAGAGATGTGTATTGTCTCCAGACAAGACAGTTAGTGAGATTTGGCAAGCCCAGGCAAGTCGTGGGGGTTACAGATAGTGTGACGTGAACCCAAGATCCCGGTTGAGGCTGTCCTCATGTGTGTGGAACTTGGCTATCAGTCTCTGCTCAGCGACTTTGCGTTGTCGTGTGTCATGAAGGCCATCTCCACATTTAGATTCCCCAACCAGGGAAACATTTTCTCAGCATGTACCTGTCAAACCTGTTAAGAATTTGATTTGTTTCAATTGTAAAACCTCTACTAAACTGAAGGGAAACAGGTCTAGTTTGTTCAATTTCTCCTCATGGGACAATCCCCTCATTCCAAGAACTGGTCTGGTGATCTTTGGCAATACCATTTCCTTTGCTGATAAAAGTTGAACAGAGCAAACAAAGATCTTTGCAAAAAGAAGCTGAACACAAGATATTGAGAATTCAACCCCAAATATGATTGACACTTTACTATTTTCTCTGTAATCTTTATGAGCTTTCTTTCTGTGAGACAGGCATATAAATCACACATTATTTCCCCGATAAATGTACCAACCCTAATTGCGCTTGAATTCTCGGTTCAGAGCTCAGGAAAAAAAACTTATTTGACAGCTAATTAGGCTTCTATTTATGCAATGACATGCCTCTTAAAACTATGATTAAATTATTTGATTTGAGTAATATAGCTTTAGTGTTGGTGTCAGACTTACAATTTCTTTTAATTAGTCATAATCCTATGTCTTCTCCCACGCTTTGTAATTTGTTTTTTGTTCAGGAATTCCTTTATCAGCCTTTGAATAAGATAGATAGATAGTGCGTAAGTTATCAGAATGTCGGTCTTTTGTGCAAAGAGACTAGAGGGAGATTTGTTCTGAAGTATGAATGTTTTATTAAGAAGTTGTCGTATAAGTAATAAAGATGTTAAAATACAGCGGTACAAATATAACATGCTATATAAGATATTGAGCTATAACTTGGCAAAGCTTAACACCTGCAAATGATCCCAAATAGCCTAGTGCTAACTCTTGAAGGTCCAGTCTATCTGTGAGAAAATCCGAACATATACCATTTAATTGTCCATATGTTATGATAATCACCTATTAATTGTTGCATGGTCTTGAAGTCCTCACTTCTCCATTTTGGGGTCCACACATCCATCACTCTTTCTATCATCGTCCTCAAGAAGAGAGAAGCAGAATGGTTTGCCATGCCATGAAGAAATATAAGCTAGTAATGGAGATAGGGTTTACATTGAGAGAACACTATTATAACAAGGTTTTAGGTAACCATTAGCTGACATTTGACAGTTTCACAGAAAGCCTGAAAACGAGAGAGAGTGTGGGAGAGAGTTTGCTCTACAGCAAACGCCGCAACCTGGAAACCAAGAGAGTCCATATTCTCAACTTGCACTCAGGACGCAGACCAGCTGCGAAACACTGCCAAGCAGACACGCCCTCATAAGAACAGGATATGGCGCTCGACTGATCAATCAACAGTTCCGATGTGCCACAGCAAAAAACCGCACCAACCTCCTCAGAAGACAAACACGGGACACAGTGGACAGAGTACCCTTCGTCGTCCAGTACTTCCGCGGAGCGGAGAAGCTACGACATCTTCTCCGGAGCCTTCAACATGTCATCAATGAAGACGAACATCTTGCCAAGGCCATCCCCACACCCCCACTTCTTGCCTTCAAATAACCTCAAACAGACCATTGTCCGCAGCAAACTACCCAGCCTCCAGGAGAACAATGACCACGACACCACACAACCCTGCCACAGCTACCTCTGCAAGACGTGCCGGATCATCGACGCGGATGCCATCATCTCACATGAGAACACCATCCACCAGGTACACGGTACATACTCTTGCGACTTGGATAACGTTGTCTACCTGATACGTGCAGGAAAGGATGTCCCGAGGCATGGTACAATGGGGAGACCATGCAGACGCTATGACAATGGATAAATGAACACCGCTCGACAATCACCAGGCAGGAGTGTTCCCTTCCAGTCGGGGAACACTTCAGCAGTCACGGACATTCAGCCTCTGATCTTCGGGTAAGCATTCTCCAAGGTGGCCTTCACGACACACGACGGCGCAGAATCATTGAGCAGAAACTGATAGCCAAGTTCCGCACACGTGAGGACGGCCTCAACCGGGATCCTGGGTTCATGTCACACTATCTGTAATCCCCACAACTTGCCTGGACTTGCAAAATCTCACTAACTGTCCTGGCTGGAGACAATACACATCTCTTTAACTTGTGCTTGGCCCTCTCTCTGCTCACATTGTCTGTACCTTTAAGACTTGATTACCTGTAAAGACTCACATTCCAACCATTATCTTGTAAATTGAGTTTGTGTCTATGTGCCCTGTTTGTGAACACAACTCCCACTCACCTGATGAAGGGGCAGTGCTCTGAAAGCGTGTGCTGCCAAATAAACCTGTTGGACCTTAACCTGGTGTTGTGAGACTTCTTACTGAGCTCCATATAAATAGCTCCCCAGCACTTGTTCCAACAGCTACTGCAGGGGACGGCAGCCAAGAAGGCAGCAGCATACTTCACAGAGGGAGCCCTCACCAGACTGCTGGATGCAGTGGCACAGAGGCGGGAAACCGAATACACCCGGTCCATGAGACAGCTGTCCAGGAGGGTGACCAACCACGCCTGGGATGCAGTGGCAGCCCTGGTCAGTGCAAGTACAATACAAAAGTGGATAGGGCAGCAGTGTCAGAAGAAGATGATTGATTTTCTTCGCTCAGCCAGGGTAGTGAATCAACCCCAATCTCCCCCTCGCACCCCCAACCCCTTTTCACACTCAGCCACCTTGGACTCTGTCAACACCAGGCACCCGACTCCCCCACCTTAGTCCCACAATCGCCATATTCCCCCCAGTATTGCTGTGCTCGGCGCACTCCAGCTCCCACCCTGTCACACCTTATCACCATTTTAAATGTCAAACACTCCCACCTACACTCTCCCTATATGTGTCAGTACAACAGGTGTCAGTGGGCGCAGCCAGCTGGAGTATGCCAGATCTGCAAAACTTTCCACGCTTTGAGGAACAGGACCTCAATCTGGCCGGAGAAGAGGAAGAGCATGCCTGCGTTGCTGGTGAAATGGGGCAGCAGAGAAACATGAGAATCCTCAACACATAAGCTGTCATTCCTCAAGTCTCAAGTGAGAAATCAATGTTCCCTCTGTATCCCCTGTAATGCACTGATGTGCCCACCGGATGCTCTAACTCCTGTTTATCACTGGAGGTGATCTTTCGCTTCCCACTTCTTGGTAAATGTTGCTGGTCCGACTTCTCCCAGAATGCACCAGTGAAGTCCCTCAGCTGCCTCTACTGGATCCTTGCATATTCATTGCTGATCTAAAAGCCCCTTAAACGCCCCTATTCTATCTGCCTGCACCACCACCCCGGCAGTATTCTAGACACCTACCACTCTGTGTAAAAAACTTGCCCTCACATCTCCTTTGAACTTTTCATCTCTCACCTTAAGTGCATGCTCCCTTGTACTCCATATTTCTTTCTGTCTTGTTTCTGTTCAATCACCTCTGATATGCTATATTTAGGGGTAATAAAACTACAAGACTCAGCAGTCTCCTCAAAGTCCTCACAGCTCAGATCCCTGACACATGGAATCAGCCATTTAGCTCTGGCATTTAATTTAAATGATGTGGAGATGCGGATAATGTGGATTATTGAGTCTGTGTCTTTATAAGTTCTGTTTGTGAACAGAATTCCCACTCACCTGAAGAAGGGGCTTAGAGCCTCAAAAGCTTGTGTGGTATTTGCTACCAAATAAACCTGTTGGACTTTAACCTGGTGTTGTTAAACTTCTTACTGTATTTAATTTAAAGTTTTAAAGTTTATTTATTCATGTCACAAGTAGGCTTACATTCACACTGCAATGAAATTACTGTGAAAATCTCCTAGTTGTCACACTCTGGCACCTGTTCGGGTACACTGAGAGAGAATTTAGCATGGCCAATGTACCTCCAGCACGTCTTTCGGACTGTGGGAGGAAACCAGAGCAACCAGAGGAAACCCACGCAGACACGGGGAGAATGTGCAGACTCCACACAGACAACAGGGAATCGAAACCGTGTCCCTGGTGCCGTGAGGCAGCAGTGCTAATTACTGTGCCACCGTGCCGCCCAGTAATTCTGTTTTCTCAGAGGAGAGAAAGTGGAGAGGGGATTTGATTGAAAATGTTCAGAACAATGAGGGGTCTGAGCAGACTAAACAGGAAGAAACTGTTTCCATCGCTGGAAGGGTCAGGAAGCAAAGAGCCCAATTTAAGGTGATTGCAAAAGGATCGATGGCAGCATGAAGAAAAGCTTCTTTTATGTAGTAAGTGGTTAGGACAGGAAATGTGCAGCCTGAGAGCATGATGGAGGCAGATTCAATTGTGGCTTTCAAAGGGGAACTGGTTAACTGCCCAAAGAGAGAGCATAATTGAGTAGCTACAGAACAGCGGCAGGGCAGAGGGACCAGCTGAGCTGCTCTTGCAGAAAGCAGTGACAAGAAGGACTGGATGACCTCCTCTGTGCTGTACTCAAAATGTTTGTTTCATATTCTGCACCTGATGGGAGAGGGAGCTTGGGGCCTACACATTGGTGTGATGTACACTGAACATTCTGCATTTCAGAGCAGAACCAAGGAACCTGAGCCCACTACCTCCTCAACCAAGGAAGGCATGTTGACAGCTTCCAGTCGCCCTCAGCTCTGGCTGCCACATTCTGAGTAAGCCATCCAGTGTAATATTCTCATCTCTGACCATCTGAGTTCCCTGAGTGAAAGGTCCAGAGCTGCTGCATAGGATACAGAAGGTGGGTGATGATGGTGGTGTAATGAAGGAGAAGAAGGCAGAAGTAACGAATGGGTAAAATGGTCACCATTATCCTCATCAGCACCATCATCAAGCGATGCAGAACTGGTTCCTTTCACCTCCTTCTCCTTATTACCATCACCCTTGTATTTCTCTTCAAGCATGTGTGCACCAATTATCTTCAGAACAATGTTAACAGCAGTGGATGAGGATAAGCACCAGATGGAAACTACTAGTAGATAGATGTAACCAGAAAGTTAAATACTAGAAGGATCCAGTAACATCAGATGTTGGAACTCTTCAGGTCAGCAGACAAAAACTCTTGTGACAGACATTCTAAATAGTGGTACCAGGTGCAAAAAATATAGCATCATTGAGCCACACTACATGAACGAAGACATGTCAATGCATTAAAGAAGGAAATGTGATCGGAGGAGAGAGAGTGTCAACATGATAAAAGGCTAGATGGCAGCTCTCTAACCTGGCTGCTCAAATCAGATTATGACGTTTTTATGGCACTGTTCTACCATCCTGAGGGTGAGGCAGCTAACACACAGCAGAACTGCCACCTTTCCCCACTTGCTTCTGCTGACTGATTTAGATGACATCCCCTTCTGTGGGGCAAATCTTTTCCAGAATACCACGGGCTGTTTTGTAAGTGGGACAGCCCATACAAATCTGTGGGTGACTTTCCTGCTGCTTATTTGCCTGTCCCTGATATCACTTCAATTTTCTGTGGGGTGAGAAAGCCTCAGGGTCACCCTCCTTGCCTCGCCCCATTTGAGGTCCTTATGTAAGGGCTACTTCCTGTCCACCACAATTACCTGGCTGGTGTCAGTTGACGATGGGGGCTTTGCCAGGCAGGTTATTTTACTCAGGGTCTGACAGGGAAAGGTGGGTGAGTGCCTTCTTCACAGGCTCCCTTTCCTGGCCCCGTCAAACGCCCCCAGGTTTACCTCTCATCAAGCCCCCGGCTCACTTTTGGTGGGATTGGCTGCAGTCCCAGTGGTGTCCTCTGTTCCCAAAGGCACAGCTGAGACCAGAGAGCTGCTGACCAATCAGATTGCTGGCAGCTCCCGGGGATAGGACTTCCTCTCAAAATTGGAGTGGGAACCCTATCTGATAGGAAAATTGGCGAAACATGTCTTAGGCATGCGTTTGGTCTAATTCTTCTGCACATGATTTTCTGATCTGCTACTTAAGTTTAAAGTACTTAAGGAAAATAAAATGAAAATACTGGCCTTTAGAAAGTGCCTTTCATAAACCATAGGATGTCCCAAAGAATGTTGAGCCTCTGAAGTATTTTTGAACTGTAGTCAGTGATGTAATGTGGGGCACAGCTGATAAAAGGCCTCACAAATTACAAGGAGATAATTACTTTTTTTTCTGGATGTCGGAATTGGGAACCAACAACAGTTTTTGTTAAGCAGTGGGAAGTGGGAGTGAAGTTCCTCCAGGCCAGCATACAAAGCCCTTGGGGTTGCATATTTAATATGTCAGAGCTATGCAGAATTGAACTCCAGTTTCCACTGTGTACCAGGTACTATTCACAGTGCATTAAAATGTCTTCTCCATACTCACAGTTCTAGCTTCCAACAACCTTTACAGTTTGTTTACTTTCCCCTGTATCCACATCCAGGCTTAACTAATGGAGCATAGTGAGAATCAATAATAAACAGACTCACATAATCAAACACAGAACAATTGAACAATTGAATGCTGTCTATTTCTCCTTGTAAAACTAAACATTCAATTTTAAATTAAATCATCCTGAACAACAAACATGTATAAATCAAATAATTTCTTCAAATTCAGCTTGAAAGAGTCTTTGCGATATGAAGATCTCTGATGACTACTTTGAAATCCACAACTTGGAGATTGTGGTTCTACGTGATCAACTTTGTTGTATGAACCTGAAAGATGCTCAACCTCAAAGACAAGCCTACCATCTATAAATGTGAAGTGATCAATGACCAGATCCTAATGTGGCTACCAATGTGGTCAGTGCTTGGTCATTGGCATGGAGAATGAACTTTCTGCCATGGGATACATGTGCCAATGTTCAGATGTGTAGATGAAGGCCAGTGCTTCCCATTCTTTACTTTAGTATTTGCGTTTAGTTTCCAACAACGGTGTGAAGCTTAAGCAATTGGTCATTTGTTTCTTCAATGTACAGTTCCAATCACATTTCTTGATGACTCTGTTATGACATACATTTCCTCATGTGAGTTGAAATGCATGAGGACTGGCAGAGATGTTCACTGGAAACCTCCGATTTCACCCACGGTTGGGATTGTTCAGTCCCACTGCAGTGAATGGAGTTTTAGCTGAGTGCCAAATTCTCCATTCACACTAGCAATAGTGGCGGGGTGAAGGAGATCTTCATAGGTTCATAAGATATAGGAGCAGAATTAGGCCATTTGGCCCATCCAGTCCGCTCCACCATTCGATCATGGTTGATATGCTCCTCATCCCCATTTTTCTGCCTTCTCTCCATAACCCTTCAATCTATTTTCAATAAAAAATCTAACTCCTCCTTAAATTTACTCACTGTCCCAGCATCCACCGCACTTTGGGGTTGTGAATTCCACTTGAGTATTTGTGTTTAGTTTCCAATAACAGATGTGACACTTAAGCAATTGTCATTTGTTTCTTCAATGTACAGTTCCAATCACATTTCCTGATGGCTCTGTAATGACATACATTTCCTCATGTGGGTTGAAATGCATGAGGACTGGCAGAGATGTTTGCTTTGTTCCCATTGCAGTGAATGGAGTTTTGGCTTAGCGCCAAATTCTCCATCCTCACTGGCAACAGTGATGGGGCGAAGGAGATTGGAGAATCCTACCTGTTATCTAAGCCTTTAATGTATCAAACACTATTTGCTGTGTGATTGCCCATTCCCATTGTGCAGTAGCTTCTGAAGAGGCTTCACGATCACTGCATACTTAGGAATTTGTAATAAAAATGGGCTGTATGAAAGAACAATGTCAACCCTTGTCACGTAGTTGGGGTCAGAGCATATGAATAGCTTTAAATTGTCATTGATAGGCTTTACTCCAACTATTGTCAGTCCATACCCTAGAAAATCAATCTCAAATGCTGCAAAAATGCATAGGATGAGGTCCAAATTGTATTGCGCAAGTCGAATGAGTACTACTGATAACTGCTGACCATGTCTGCTCAGTCCCTTCCATGGACAAAGACATCAGCAAGTCAGTTGATCGCCCCACCATATCTTGTAAAGTAAAAGGTTAACTCTAATGATAGCAACTGAGCATGTGCACGGGGAGCTATATTACAGTGATGTCACTCAGTTGAGTGTGAAGCAACTCAAAAAGTAGCTCTAGCTATGTCTTGATCTTATCTAACCTTTGTAAATAGCTAGGATGTAAATAAATGGTTTTGAACAAAAGATCACTGCCTCCAGCAATATTTCTTTCAGAGTAAAATTTCGATGAATCCCAAGATGACTCCACAATAACAGACATCTGACAAAACTGTAGAAATTAATTTCTGGAATACACTAAGTGATGAACTTAGTCCATGGGCATTCTGCGGTACTGAAACACGCCTTCAATGGTAAAAAAAACTGTAAGATATTAGTTCTGTTGGTGGTATCTGAGGATAGCTTCATCACATGTTGAGGTACATGAATGCTTTGGAGGCATGAAATGATGCTGGTAGTTCATGGATTGTAGGAAGTGGATACTTGCCTGGGATGATAGCTGGAATGATAGCCACCCTAAGGTTGACACATAGTCTAGGCTCACCAATTTTTCATTGTGTGATGACTGGGTTTGGTAACCATGGTGATGAGTCAACTTGCTCAATGATCCTGTCTACTTCTAGACCTTTCAGTTCCTGTGGCATTTGGCATGGATTCCAAACAGCAACGCTCTCAAATTTTGTGAAACTGGTGAAATTGATGCGTTGACATGAGAAGAGTGACATTTCCTAAATCTGGCAATTAGGAAGGATACTGTTATGTATAGGTTGTATCATTGACCACATTAATGTGCGCTCTCTGAGGTTTTCGAGTTTGAATCCAAGTCTATTGAAAATGTGTACCCTCATAAAACTCTGCCTTTAGCGACATAGAACAAGAATCTGTCGAGGGTGGCATTTTTGTAGCATACTGGAACTGTGATCATGACCAAAATATGAATAATTGAGTCAACATAAGCTTGATAGTGTCTGTTGCAGGAGTGTAGGGAAGCTGCGAAAACAATAATGGGAGAGTTTGTCGCTCAAAATAGAGACTTTCACACTAACTTCAATGAGATGTGACATTGTGATGCCAGCAACCTTAACTGAGGGCAATCCTTAAAATAACCAGGTGCTTTATATTATGATGGTATACACAAGCTGTATCTCATTCTCATGAAGAGATTCCTCTATATGTTGAATCAATGGAGTCCTTTCATTTGATGTCCCGCGTGTTTTTGCAAAATGGTTCCACTTTAAGCATTACCCTTTTCCCCTCAAGCTGGACATGGCGTTATGAATCAAAAAGCACTTCCACAATTCAAACATTGTTTCGAAAGGTATCTAACAATGATGGAGCATATGTTGATGAAACTGCTGAGGTCTCTTTGTCCATAATCCTGGCATGTGAGCTGACTGGGCAAGCGGTGACTGTAATTCTGAGTCTGGGGCCATTTATCTGTGTAACCTCTTCAAATCGAACATGGAAGATTTGATTTGGACTACCAAGGTAGTGTGACTTTTTTAAAGGTTAAACCATCATCCTCCAGGCGGCGACATTACCTAAATCGTAGAATTGAAGTATTTTCGATTAAGTGATCACAAATTAGTTTATTGGTTAATGTGTGTGGTGAACCATCGTTGGTTCCCACTAGATAGTACTGAGCCATGGTCTGGCCAGTACTACGAGTATGTATATATGTTGCTGTTGGGGTTAGGGATGGGTTGTTCTACTTGTTGCTGTTGGGGTTAGGGTTGGGCTGTTACACCTGTATTATAGTTATTATGGTACATCCCAGTCGGGCTCTGCCTCCTGGGAGAGGTATAAAGGTCACTGCTCTGTCTGGGACCCCTCAGTCTGGGATCGTGTACTATACATGGTAGCTTCGTTGTAATAGTAAATAAAAGCCTTTATTTCCTTGAGCATCTCAAGCTTCGTGTGTGATAACGCGCATCAATTTTATTTACTATTAATTAAACTCTCGTCATTAAAAAAAAAAGAAAACGATACAGAGAGTATGGAGCAAATGTTAAAACCCGAACGTCGTACACTGGATCCACATGCGGCGGGCGCCTCTAACACCTTCGACCACTGGTTGAAATGTTTTGAGGACTACCTTGCAGCCTCCGCAGCGGTCACCACAGACGACGACAGACTCCGGGTCCTCCACGCGAGGGTAAGCGACACCGTATATCTCGCGATCCGTGCGGCCACCGACTACACAAGGGCCCTCGAGCTTCTTAAGAAGCGTTACATTAAACCGCCAAACGAGATGCATGCTCGATACCTCTTAGCCACTCGACGACGGCAGCCCGGCGAAACGACGGAAGAATACGCGAACGAGCTCCTACAGCTAGCCAGGGCCTGTAACTGCAAAGCAGTGTCGGCAGACCAGAACATGAACGACCTCGCTCGAAATGCGTTTGTGGCGGGAATCGGATCATCTTATATCCGACTCAGACTGTTGGAGCAAGGTAATCTTGATCTCACTAAGTCGATAGAACTAGCGGATACGTTGGAGACGGCCTCCAAAAGCCTAGTATTGTATCCCGAAGACCACGTGGAGACAATGTGGCAGGAGCAGTCGCTGATCCCTCCTCGTCCCTCGGGTTCGAAAAGCTGCGTGATGGCGTGCCCACACTCGGGCCTGACGACGGCAGCAGCTCCGGGCGGCCCGCGGTGTTACTTCTGTGGGGGAGTGAAGCACACTCGGCAGCGATGTCCCGCTAAAGCTGTGTTGTGCTCCGCCTGCGGTAAGAAGGGGCACTATTAGAAGGTATGCCGATCCAAACTTACTTCCAGGAACAGCAGTGCGGCCTGCGACTCCCCGGAGCCCGGTTCTTCATCGTTGGCATCGTCGAGGGTTTCGTCCACGTGCGAGGCCAGGACGCCGCCATTACAGTCGACGGAGTCGCAAGAGATGCGCAACAACCAGGGGTCGCTGATTTTGGCACCATCACCCACGTGCGACCTATGGGAGCAGCCATATTGGTTGGCACCGACCGTGAACGACCAGCAGGGGTCATCTTCATCTATCTCAGCTGCCTGCAGTGGCGCTCACAAACCAACGGTGGCGTCGATCATCCTGGACCAGGCCAAGCCTCACAGACTCGACAAGTCTGTGATGGACATTCAGGTAAACAAACACTTGATTTATTGTCTGTTTGACAGCGGGAGCACTGAGAGTTTTATTCACCCAGATGCTGTGAAGCGGTGTGGCCTCCAGATCCAACCTGTCAAACAGACGATTTCGATGGCATCAAGGTCCCGGTCTGTCACCGTGCTAGGGAGTTGCGTGGTAAATTTAACGGTGCAGGGCACGGTTTACGAGCGCTTCAAGCTCCTGGTGTTACCGCACCTTTGCGCACCAATACTCCTTGGACTAAATTTCATGGTCCACTTGAAGAGTGTAACCCTACAGTACGGTGGGCCACTCCCTCCGCTTTCAGTGGGAGAACAGCAGCTTCCAAATTGCCCAACGCGCCCCGCCTGTAGCCTCTCGACGCTGAAGATTACCACACCCTCCCTGTTCCAGAATCTTGTACACCTGTGGTTCCTTTTGGTGTCACCAATGGGGTTTCTGCTCCGAAAGCTTATGGTATTTGCTACCAAATAAACCTGTTGGACTGTAACCTGGTGTTGTGAGACTTCTTACTGTGCTTACCCCAGTCCAACGCCGGCATCTCCACATCCAGAATCTTGTGCCAGGCTGCAAGCCCTTCGCAACTAAGAGTAGGCGTTACAGCGCTGAGGATCGGATCTTCATTCGATCTGAAGTTCAGCGGCTCCTCAAGGAAGGGATCATACAATCTAGCGCTAGTCCATGGAGAGCGCAGGTCGTGGTGGTCAAGAGTGGGAACAAACCCCGGATGGTCATTGACTATAGTCAGACCATTAATAGATACACGCAGCTGGATGCGTATCCCCTCCCGCGCATATCTGACATGGTCAACCAGATTGCGCAGTACCGGGTGTTCTCCACCATAGACCTCAAGTCTGCCTACCACCAACTCCCCATTCGCCCAGAGGACCGACAATACACGGCTTTTGAGGCGGATGGTCGCTTGTATCACTTTCTCACTGTTCCTTTTGGTGTCACCAATGGGGTTTCAGTCTTCCAGCATGCTATGGACCGAATGGTGGACCATAACGGACTGCGGGCTACCTTCCCGTACCTGGATAACATCACCATCTGCGGCCATGACCAGCAGGACCACGACACAAATCTCCTTAAGTTCCTACGCACTGCATCTCGCCTGAATCTGACCTACAACAGGGAGAAGTGTGTATTTCGTACACGCCGTTTAGCCATCCTCGGATACATGGTGGAAAACGGGGTCATTGGCCCTGATCCAGACCGTATGCGTCCCCTCCTTGAACTTCCCCTGCCCACTAGCGCAAAAGCACTGAGAAGATGCTTAGGCTTCTTCTCTTACTATGCACAGTGTGTTCCCAATTACGCGGACAAAGCCCATCCGCTCATCAAGTCCACCTCTTTTCCCCTAACACCAGAGGCTCGATTGGCCTTTGATAAACTAAAAGCCGACATCGCGAAAGCCATGATGCACGCTGTTAATGAGTCCATCCCCTTTCAGGTGGAGAGCGATGCATCTGATTTCGCCCTGGCCGCCACACTTAACCAGGCGGGCAGGCCCGTCGCCTTCTTTTCCCGCACCCTCCAAGGCCCCGAAATTCGACATTCAGCGGTGGAAAAGGAGTTCCAGGCCATTGTGGAGGCCGTCAGGCATTGGCGCCATTACTTGGCGGGAAAACGGTTCACCCTGATCACGGACCAGCGGTCCGTGGCGTTCATGTTCAATAACACGCTGCGGGGCAAGATCAAGAACGACAAGATCTTGAGGTGGAGAATCGAACTCTCCACCTATAATTACGACATCATGTATCGTCCAGGGAAACTCAACGAGCCCTCGGATGCCCTCTCGCGTGGAACATGCGCCAGTATACAGGAGGACCATTTGCAGGCTCTCCATAATGACCTATGCCATCCTGGGGTCACTCGGCTCTACCACTTCGTAAAAACCCGCAAACTGCCCTACTCGGTGGAGGATGTCAGGTCCATAACGAGAAGTTGTCGGGTATGCGTGGAATGCAAACCGCACTTTTACCGACCTGACCGGGCACAACTAGTCAAGGCCACTCGTCCCTTCGAAAGACTGAGTGTCGACTTTAAGGGCCCCCCTTCCCTCGACAGATTGGAATGTGTACTTCCTCAACATCATTGATGAGTATTCGAGATTCCCTTTTGTTGTTCCCTGCTCTGATACATCCGCTGCCACGGTTATCAAGGCATTCCGTGATCTTTTTACTCTGTTCGGGTACCCCAGCTACATTCACAGCGAGAGGGGCTCGTCGTTCATGAGCGATGACTTGAGGCAATACCTGCTCTCATACGGGATTGCCTCGAGTAGAACCACGAGCTACAACCCTAGGGGTAACGGACAGGTGGAACGTGAGAATGCTACAGTCTGGAAGGCTGTCTTACTGGCATTGAAGTCAAAAAGCCTTCCAGTCTCCCATTGGCAAGAGGTGCTCCCTGATGCGCTCCATTCCATACGCTCACTCGTGTGTACGGCAACCAACGCTACTCCTCATGAGAGGCTGTTTTCATTCCCTCGGAAGTCTTCCTCTGGGACCTCATTACCGTCTTGGTTGACGTACTCAGGACCTGCGGCAACATGTAAGGGCCCGCAAGTCCGACCCGTTGGTCGAACAGGTCCATCTCCTTCACGCCAACCCTCAGTATGCCTATGTGGCATACCCTGACGGGCGAGAGGACACGGTCTCGATTCGAGACCTGGCGCCAGCAGGGGAGGTAGAAACCCCTGTCGCTCCCATACCTCCTGTTAGAGACCCCCCAACTATTGTTTCCCCTCCTGACACGGCGCGGGCAGCATCGGGACCATTACTTAACCCTTTTACTTCCGTGTACATCTTGCCTGAGTCCAGGAGATGGTCACCACTTCAGGGCGTGTCGGAACTCAACGGATTATCATCACCTCGGGGTCAGCCGGCCCGTGAGACTGTGGAGGAACCGTTGGACATCGCCTTGGGGAGAACGCCACCACGAGTGCCTACTCCGGTGTCATCACCGGTGTTGAGGAGGTCACAACGACGGTGCGGTCCCCCTGACCGTCTGAACTTATAGACTGATGACAAATTATTCTGTTTTTTTTGTACCCCGCAGGCCTTTGTCTTCAAAGGAGGGGTGAATGTGGTGAACCATCGTTGGTTCCCACTAGGTAGTACTGAGCCATGGTCTGGCCAGTACTACGAGTATGTATATATGTTGCTGTTGGGGTTAGGGATGGGTTGTTCTACTTGTTGCTGTTGGGGTTAGGGTTGGGCTGTTACACCTGTATTATAGTTATTATGGTACATCCCAGTCGGGCTCCGCCTCCTGGGAGAGGTATAAAGGTCACTGCTCTGTCTGGGACCCCTCAGTCTGGGATCATGTACTATACATGGTAGCTTCGTTGTAATAGTAAATAAAAGCCTTTATTTCCTTGAGCATCTCAAGCCTCGTGTGTGATAACGCGCATCAATGTGCCAAACTAACATTTAGAAGCCAATTGATGCAGTGTTGCCGTGTATTGTTTATGAGCTCACCATTTCCCTGTCACCTTGGACAGAGTATTTGTTATTCGACCAGTACACTTTTGTTGAGTCTTGCTGACCACGATATCAAATGTCTTCTGTAAATTGCTCTGATGAGTATTTTCTCATGTGGATTGTTGCTACATCTGGATTGTGCATCTCTGTAGGGAGCAAGTAGTTCTTGAACTCCCAAAATCCATTGATCCCATGACATTGGAGCATCACCCAGTGAAGAGAATAACGGTGCTGGAGCTGGTAAATTTGTCTCCAACATATTTGCCACCACTTTGTTGTATATTTCATGTGTCAGAGCTATGTAGAGTTGGCACACCAGTTTCTATGCTTCTAACAGATTGTATGCAGAGTGCATAAAATGTCTGCTCCATACTTACAGATCTAGCTTCCAGCCATTTTGACAGTTTGTTTACTTTTCTCTAAGTCAACAACCAAGCTTAATTAATCAAGCACAGTGAGCACCAATAGTAAACAACTCACATAATCTAACACAGAACAACTGAACACTATACTTGGAAGATGGAGTGTGCCAAGGCCTTTGATATTAAGTTCAAGCTTGAGTATCTGTCCTGCTAATGTATGATTGTGCATGGGATTCTATGAAAGAACTGTAAAATTGTGCACCGAACAGCAATAAAGGTGGAATAAGTTGTAGAAACACTGTGTGGTATGCAATTGTGGTCATCTATCTCATAAATGCTGCTGTTGGATAGTCTTCCTTTCCTAAAATCCCTAAAGTCTCATGATTTGGCAATTTGATTTGATTTGATTTGATTTGTCACATGTATTGGGATACAGTGAAAAGTATTGTTTCTTGCGCACTATACAGACAAAGCATACCATTTATAGAGTTCATAAAGAGAAAGGAAAGGAGAGGGTGCAGAATACCGAATGGACTGTCGAGCAGCCTCAGGCAAGGCTAGGGGAGGTGGGGTCGGCTTCCTAATCAATACCTCTTGGTGCCTAGATGTAGCAACACTGGCGAGGTATTCGAGGTCCCCGGACGTAGAATACCTGATTCTAAAATGCCACCCCTACTACATTCCACAGGGGTTCAGCTCTGTTATCCTAACAGCAGTTTATATCCCACCCCATGTGGATGTGAAGACTGCACTAGATGAAATTTACACCACCACAAATAGCCTTGGGACGAAACATCCCGAGGCCTTGTCATCATGGACGGGGACTTGAGTCAGGCCAAGCTCAAGAGCATCCTACCAAGATAGTACGCCACTACAGTAAGTGATTTCATTAGTAAGCATGTAGAAGACTGTGTGCCAAAGAAGCAAATCCATGTGTTTCCCAACTGGAAACCATGGATGAATAGGGATACCCACTGCTTGCTGAAGTCCAAGTCTGAGGCATTCAAGTCAGGCGACCCTGACCTATACAAGAAATTAGGTTTCGATTTACGGAGATCAAAGATGCCGAAAGACAGTGCCAGATCAAGCTAGAGTCCCAGGCAAGCCACACTGACACCTGCCGACTATAGCAAGGTCTGCAAGACCTAACAGTCTACAAGATGAAGGAATGCAGAATCGCCGGCACCAATGCACCCCTCCCTGATGAGCTCAAAGCATTCTATGCCCTTTTTAAGCAAGAGATCAGTGAGAGCACGCTCTCCACTCTGGAAATCTTGGACGAACCTTTCTCCGAGATCACTGTCGCAGACGTCAGAGCAGCTTTCTCGAAAGTCAACCCACGGAAAGCGACTTGCCGGATGGGGTACCTGGACAAGCACACAGATTTTGCATGGACCAGCTTGTGGGGGTATTCACAGGCATCTTTAACCTCTCTTTACACCAATCTGAACCCTATCTGCTTTAAGAAAATGATCATCATCCCGGTGCCAAAGAAAAGCCAGGCAGTATGCTTAATGACTATTGGCCGGTGGTTCTGATATCATCATTATGAAGTGCTTCGAATGGCACGAATCAATTCCAGTCTCCCGGACTACCTGGATCCACTATAGTTCACCTATCACCGCAACAGGTCCACAGCGGACGCCATTTCCCTGGCCCTACACTCAACCCTTGAACACCTAGATAACAAAGACACCTATGTCAGACTCCTATTTATTGACTAAAGCTCAGCCTTCAACAACATTATTCCTACAAAACACATCTCCAAACTCCGTGGCTTGGGACCTGGCTCCTCCCTCTGTGACTGGATCCTAGACTTCCTAATCCACAGACCGCAATCAGTACGGATAGGTAACAGCACCTCCTCCATGATCATCCTCAACACCGGTGCCCCATAAGGCTGTGTTCTCAGCCCCCTACTATACTCCTTATACACTTATGATTGTATGGCCAAATTCTTCCCCAACTCAATTTTCAAGTTTGTTGATGACACCAGCATAGTGGGTCGGATCTCAAACAATGATGAGACAGAGTAAGGAAAGAGAATCTGATGAGCTGGTGCAATGGCAATAATCTCTCCCTCAATGTCAACAAAATGAAGGCGATAGTCACCAACATCAGGAAGCGTAAAGGAGAACATGCCACTGTCTACATCAATGGGGATGAAGTGGAAGTGGTCAGGAGCTTCAGGTTTCTAGGTGTCCTGATCACCAACAACCTGTCCTGGACCCTCCATGCCAACGCTATAGTTAAGAAAGCCCACCAATGCCTCTACTTTCTCAGAAGTTTAAGGAAATTTTGTATGTCCACTCTGACTCTCACCAACTTTTACAGAGGCACCATAGAAAGCACCCTTTCTGGATGTATCACAGCTTGGTATGGCTCCTGCTCTGTCCATGACCGCAAGAAACTACGAACGGTCGTGAACAAAGCCCTGTCCATCACACAAACCAGCCTCCCATCCATTGACTCTGTCTACACTTCCTGCTGCCTTGGAAAAGCAGCCAGCATAATCAAGGACCCCACTAACCTTGGACATATCCTCTTCCATTGGGAAAAAAATGTAAAAGTCTGAGAACACGTACCAACCGACTCAAGAACAGCTTCTTCCCTGCTGCCATCAGACTTTTGAATGGACCTACCTTGTATTAAGTTGATCTTTCTCTGTACCCTAGCTATGACTGTAATATTACATTCTGTGCTCACTCTCTCCTTTCCTTCTCCTTTCCTTTGTCTGTATAGTGCACAAGAAACAATTCTTTTCACTGTAAAATAATATATGTGCCAATAATAAATCAAATCAAATCATCTATAGTGCTGCAGTCATAGCTAGGGTGTAGAGAAAGATCAGCTTAATATAAGGTAGATCCATTCAAAGATCTGACAGCAGCAGGGAAGAAGCCGTTCTTGAGTCGGTTGGACATTTGTATTTTTTTCCCAATGGAAGAAGGTGGAAGAGAGAATGTCTGGGGTACGTGGAGTCTTTAATTATGCTGGCTGCTTTTCCAAGGCAGCGGGAAGTGTAGACAGAGTCAATGGATGGGAAGCTGGTTTGCGTGATGGACTGGGCTGTATTTCCAATCCTTTGTAGTTTCTTGCGGTCTTGGTCAGAGCAGGAGCCATACCAAGCAAGCGCATCCTGTTGGCCTTTTTGCACTACCATCTTGCACAGAAAATATTCTAATGTGCCAGACAGGGGAACCACAATTATATACATGTCATGCAACAATTGTTAGGTGCAGCAGTATTCCATCATGTGAACACAGTTTGTGACTCCAGCCAGTTTTTGTCCTTCATTTTTGGTTATCATTTGTTTTTCTCTCCTGCAATCTTTGGGAAAGCTGATTAAAAATTTAGAAAAGATTTTCAGCCTTTCAGCAGGAAAAGAAAGTGTTGCCCTCTCACACTAGTGATCATTTGCTTTCAATTTTTCTGTGCCCTTTACATTTTTCCAGCAGTTCTTTATGGACCTATATACACAGAATTTATCCAAATTATTTAGATTAGTTGATTTTGAGCTAAGTTTTGTATGCTTCTTGTGTTTGTGGGTGTGATCTGATATGGCCTAGTCATCACTACAGCAGGATCATAGTATTAGCTTCCAAATCTAACCAAGCCAATACTTGACCTGTAAGTACCAGGGACTGCATTTCCCATTCCAAGTTAGGACAGGACAGAGATGGAACATCAAAGAAAGGCCCCAGTGGCCTGCGCGCCAGTCTGCCACCTCACTTCCCTACTCTGCTCACTTTTCCAAGGACAAGGGGATACAGAGGGGTTGAGACGAAAGTGAATTTGCCGCCTCATCAATTGGGTATGTTTATAGTTGTTACAAGCTGAGTTTCTGAGATTTCCATTGGGGCGGATGGCCATTCAGAGCTCTGGGAAGCTCATCAGTTGCAGCCTGGTGGGAACAGAGCGCTGGCATTTAAATCATTTAATCATTTTATTTGATGGAAAAAATAGTGTAAATTTGGATTTAAAAATCTACTGAGCATCATTGAAATGTTCATAACCAACCCTATCCTGAATCCAGCTCTCTGTTTACCATGACCATTTTTAAAATGAAGACCCCAACCCCCACAATTTTTAAAGACCATACACAGCAGGCACAGCAATGTTTACCATTCTAGGCCAGAGACCGTGGGGCTCACTTCCCTGGTGTGTCACCTCTATTCTCAAACTCCCCCAACCCCCACCCCCCCACAACCCCCTCGGCCACTGAACAGAGACCCATCTTTGGGGTCATAATGACCCCAATCTTGTGAAGATCCCGCCTCTTGGAAGGCTCGCAGCAAAATAGTGATGGAGCTGGGAGTGCTCCCACCTCCCAAATCCCATTATGAGAAAATCTGGCCCCAGATACCTGAAATGGAAAGAATATTCCCCCAATATTAATGGACTTCATCCAGATGAGAAAAAGAGTTGAGTATAATGTAAGCATTTTCAATGTTGTTATTACTTCATGGTGAGCAGAATATAACACACTTGAAAGAGATTAACTTGATAATGAAATAAAGCACTCACACAAATGTTGATATCCCAATACCTGATTGCTTCAAACCCTAGCAGGTGCATGTATTGTGAAGGAACAATCATGCCCACGCTTCATAATTGAGAATTTGGCACACAACGCAGCCCCATCTGGATGTAACAAAAGTAAAGGAACTTCATCGTTCGGCAAGGAACTGGCTTGTGCAATGAAAGTCATCCTTCAGGAATTAACAACAAGACTATTATATTAAACAGCTAAAACAAACAGAAGAGGTGGCAATGTCTATGTTCGCAGACTACTTTGTACAGGTTGCCTTTATATTGGGATGTTAACAATGCTGATTCCTGAAGCATAGATTCATATAATTGGTGGCAATCCCCATGGAAAGTTACTGGATTTACAAAGATTGCTGTACATTTTTAATATCTGGTTTAGAGCAGTGCCATCAGGATAGATATTGAGGTGATCAAAAATACCACACTCCATAATGGTCTTCTTTCTTTTAATATATTTTTATTAGAGTTTTTTCATTTTTACTAATAATGCAACATACCCTCAAAGCTGCTACAGTACAGTCTTATCATTTCTCCGTATATAGATATAGAAAATGACAGGATGAAACCAAAGCAGTTGGTTCAGTATGTTCAGAATAGTGGGTACTTCTTCATATACAAAGTAAGTAGAGAGGATGTAAGAGGAAATTTCTGAAGGATGTTCTCCTTGGGGTGCCCTATATTTGTTGAACCTCACTCAATCAATACATAGACTGTGAAAGACAGCATATATTTAAAGAACGAAAAGGAATTTATTTGCTAATGCATGCATCAGGAGAGAGACACAGTCATTGAGGGTTGACTGTGCTCTCTGACCTAATATTGCCCGGTAAAATTATATTATTCTTAACATTTCAATATCCCACCTAGTCTTGTCAATCAGACTGGAGGGCCCAATCACAATATTCAACATTATTACCTTAGCCAATAACATTCCACCTGTCAACAGGAATCGGAGTTTATTAGCTTATTGCCCATGTAGGTTCCTTCCTCTTTACCAAGGAAACCTAACCCACGTCATTACCAGTAACCAAGGCCATAACGAACACCTGGGATTTTTAATTGGTGAAAGGAGTCACTATTTCACTGGAACCTGGCCTCTTTTATCAGCTTGAGAGACTGCTCCAGCCTCACTACCCATGAACGAATCTACTCCCTTACATACCAAGCCTGTGATTAAACTTGCCTTTCGCATATCCAAAAACAGAAAAGAGAAGCTGTCTTTCTGCGCTCCATTGTATTAACAGAATTTGGCCTGTCTACCATTGTGTTTCCCATCATGCTGCATTCAGAAGGAAGCTGGCCAAGGCGCACAAGACAGGGTTGAAAATACAGTTTAAGCTTATAATACTTGGTTAATTTGTGGATATACTGTTTATAATACCTTTGCAATTTATAATACCTTTGCATGTATTGTTCCATTCATATTGTGAATTATTACTAAATATAAAAGGCACTTTATAATTATCTTAACCCAGTCTACTTATTATGGTAAAACTGAAATGAAGGGCCTGATACTCAAATTCTATACTACCCCCCATCAGAGGACAAGTAACAGGATCGGGGAAAAGAGGATAAAGCCATGGAAACATGGCAAAGTGGTGCACACCTTTGTCTATAGTATATTAGAGACAGTGCTACATAGCCTACAGAAAACCTTGTACATGTAAGTCAAGATTACGGAACCTGTATTTTTGATATAAGGGCTGTGTACTTTCTAGAATGCGTCTAATTTGGATCGGAGTACACTGGTTAGGAATGCCATTGGAATCAATTCCATAATTTTATGCCAATTCTGAATAGCATTCAGATGCAAAGGATATTCTTCCATGCTGCAAATGTTAGAATATTGTACAGCCTTTTATCATTGGCATAAATTATCATTTTGTTTGGAAGCTCCAGAATCATGTACAAAGGATCAAACTCTAAGGCCATATCAAATACCTTCTCAAACTCTTTAACTATGCTGAACCAGTAGGCTTTAATTTTGACATGACAAGGCACAATGTAAGTCTCACCAATTTTCAACCTCTCACCAATTTGCATTTTTGGTACAGTGAGGGTAGATCGGGGTCTATCCTGTGTCTTAAACTTGTCATAGTATGCAGACAGTGCAATATTTTAAGCTGGATCAATTTTGTTCTATTACAGATTGAGATTCAATTGGCATTTTCCCAGATATTGCATCAGGTCTCCTCATCAATATTCACTGCAAGATCTTTATCCCAAGGTCGCAGAGCCTCTAGCATATTCACACAGGATGTAGAACACAATGTGTCATAAAACTTGTTGATCAATTGCAGAACTTAAGTGATGATTGAGGGGAAGACGGTTGGAGAAGGTGGGGGTGGGGAGAGCCCCAGATACCTGCATGATGGGGGAAAGGGGCGGGGGGGGGGAGTTAACCTTTTATTCTGATTTGGGTACCCTTTAAAAATGGCACCCCAATCTCAATGGAGCCGGCTCTATGAGGCCCTGCCTCATCAGAGTGATGTTTTTAACCACGCCCACTCATTTTATTTTGACTAAGAGGCTCAAAATCTTGCGGGAAAACTGACCTCTGGAACTGGAGAGCTTCACACTGGTTTCTGTCTGAGCCTGTCACTTAGAGAATTTTGGTAAGTCTCCCCCTGTAATGACTTCAATGAGGCACATGAGGTTGGCCTCTTGGAGTATGAACTACCTGATTGAGGTCTTGGCGGGCCTTGTTGCCACCGGGCAGTGGAGGTCCCCTGTGGAGGTCCTCTATGGAGGGATCTCCCCCAGTTATCTTGGGGACCTGGGGTGGAGGGTGCTACACGCAGCAGTACCGTTCAAACGTAGGTTTTTCCAGTTCACGGGCTCCCAAGCTTGCCCCTTCTGTGGTCTTGTGGAGTCCATGGACCATGTCTACGTTCTGTGTTTTAGATTGCACAACCTTTTTGTTTTCCTCAAAAATCTTTTACTGATGTTTTGTTTGCACTTCAGTCCCACGTTCCTGATCTATGGGCACCTGGTGGGGAGAGGGGTGGGTCAGAATGGCGACACCCCATGAACCTGCTCCTGGGCCTGGCGAGGCGAGCCATTAACAGGTCCAGGCAGCGGGCGATCGACGGGGTCATCCATCCCGACTGTCTGCCCCTCTACCATGGCTATATTCGCAGCCAGATGTCCCTGGAGAGGGAGCATGCAGTGTCCACGGGCGCAGTTGATGCCTTCCGCGCCCGCTGGGCACCGCAGAGGCTGGGGTGTATTGTCAACCCTGAGAATCACTTTATGATTTGATGTTTTAAGTTTCCTTTCGACTTTGTTTTTGGTTCGGGCTGTGCCCCCTTCCTTTTGGGTAGCTGCCCCTTTTAATTTGTCCCTCAGTTAATTTGAGTTAGTTTATTTGGTTGATATGAAAAGAAATACCCGATTGAGGTCTTGGCGGGCCTTGTTGCTGCCGGGCGGCAGAGGTCCCCAGTGGAGGTCCCTCGACGGAGGGATTTTCCCCAATTATCTTGGGGACCTGGGGTGGAGGGTGCTGCATGCAGCAGTACCGTACAACCGTAGGTTTTTTAGATTCACGGGCTCCCAAGCTTGCCCCTTCTATAGTCTTGTGGAGTCTACATTTCATGTCTTAGGTTGCACACCGTTTTTGTTTTCCTGAAAAACCTTTTATTAATGTTTTGTTTGCACTGCAGTCCCACACTCCTGATCTACGGGCACCTGGTGCGGTGAGGGGCGGGTCGGGATGACGACCTCCTCATGAACCTGCTACTCGGTCTGGCGAGGCACACCATTAATAGGTCGTCCATCCCGACTGTCTGCCCCTCGACCATGGCTACATTCGTGGCAAGGTGTCCCTGGAGAGGGAGCATGCAGTGTCCACAGGCGCAGTTGATACCTTCCGTGCCCGCTGGGCATCGCAGGGGCTGGGGTGTATTATTGACCCCGACAATTACATTATGATTTGATGTTTTAAGTTTCCTTTCGACTTTGTTTATTGTTCAGGCTGTTTCCCCTCTTTTTGGGGAGCTGCCCCTTTTAATTTGTCCCTAAGTTAATTTGAGTTTGTTTATTTGGTTGGTATGAAAAGAAATACCTGGTTGAGGTCTTCCATCAACAGGTCCAGGCAGCGGGTGATCGAGGAGGATGGGGATGTCCACCCTGACTGCCTGCCCCTCTACCGCGGCTATATTCACGGCCAGGTGTCCCTGGAAAGGGAGCATGCGGTGTCCGAGGGCACAGTTGACGCCTTCTGCACCCGCTGGGCATCACAGGCACTGGGATGTATTCTTGACCCCGATGATCACATTTTAATTTGGTGTTTTAAGTTTCCTTTCTGCTTTGCTTTTTGTTTCGGGCAGTTCCCCTCCTTTTAGGGGGCTGCCCTTTTTGAGTTGTCCCTGAGTTAATTTGATTTTGTTTATTTGGTTGGTGCACAAAAATGAACACAAGAGTTCACAAGAGTGAATTAGGCAGACAAGTTGGCTTTTTGTTTGTTCTTTGTTTTCTTATGTGCTATGAGTTACCATTTCAAATCAGCAAAATCATTTTTGGTACACGTGATGTTGCAACATGAAAAATAAGCCTCAAAGCACTGGGAAGTCTCATTTACTGGTTTAAGAAACATTGGAATGAGGTTGCATTGGTTTTTCTCCTTGGGACAAAACAGTCCAAAGATGTGCGGGTTAGGTTGATTGGCCAGGCTAAAAATTGCCCCTTAGAGTCCTGAGATCCGTAGGTTAGAGGTATTAGTGGGTAACTATGTAGGGATATGGGGGTAGGGCCTGGGTGGGATTGTGGTCGGTGCAGACTCGATGGGCCAAATGGCCTCTTTCTGCACGGTAGGGTTTCTATGATTCTATGAAAACAGCTGACCACCTGTGATAGAAAGCACTGTTCTGGTGATGTACCGATTCATCAAACAATTCAGAGTAAACAATGAACCAATCTTTGTCACACTATCATCTTCACCCAGAATTTATTTCTAATCTATTAAATTTTCCTTATGGTGTTTTCCATTCCACGCTTTGATTAAAATCTCATGTTATTTTGCGCGGCCAAGTATGTCCCAGGAGTTCCGGGTAATGTGGCAGGTTCATTTACTCTCCTCCCCGTCTGGAATTTAAACTTCAATGTAGCCCAGAATGAAAGGATGATATGCAACTGTCTCTTTGGATAGTTTTGAGAGCCTAAAGCAATAATATACCTTCATAAATGAGTGCACCGAAGCACTATCTCGCTAATTTGCTCGCAAAATTTGTTGATCAGTCCGACCTATTTCCCTAACCGTCTGCTTCACATTCTTCTATTGCTTTTGCTACAAGGTATGTCTCATCATAACTGCAGCTGGAAACTCTCTGATTGAGAGCCTGCAGCTTGTATGCAAATTATCAGGCTTTTCCTCACACCCTGTCATTCCAGTGAAGTACCTATGACAGTGCAGCTCAGTTGCAAATGGTAACATTTTAATTCAGCAAAACAGCTATCCAATCCATTTAAACAATCTCGAAAACATGGACATTAAAAGAAAATTTTGCACTCAAATCTCAACTCAACTGCATTTTGTCAGGTAATTACTTAAATGATTCCACAAATCCAAACTGTCTTTCTAACACTATGTGCCACTGTACTTTTAAAGTAATTTGATGGTCCTTTTGGATCATCCTGGGATGTGAGAATATGCTATCCTTTCTTTCATTATCTTTGTTTATAATGCTCATTTTTCCATCTGATTATGCCATCTGTTCTCAACAGAGGTGAGTTCGCAACGGCTAATTGGACTTCAATTACTTGTATGACCACTTCCATTTTCAGGTACTGTTATTGGCCAAGTCACCTTAGGTGTGCGACATTTTAGATGAAATGAAGTCCGATCAGCAGTATCCAGTTCCAGATCCCAAAAGACTGAACAATGCTGAGGCGGAAGTTGATAAAGAGAATGCTCTTTTTTTTATTCTGGACTCATTTTATAGAGTCATAGAGGTTTACAGCATGGAAATAGGCCCTTCGGCCCAACTTGTCCATGCCGCCCCTTTTCTATTAACCACTAAGCTAGTCCCAATTGCTCACATTTGGCTCATATCCCTCTATACCCATCATACCCATGTAACTGTCTAAACGCTTTTTAAAACACAAAATTGTACCTGCCTCTACTGCTACCTCTGGTAGCTCGTTCCAGACGCTCACCACCCTTTGTGTGAAATAATTGCCCCTCTGGACCCTTTTGTATCTCTACCTTCTCACCTTAAACCTGTGCCCTCTAGTTTTAGACTCCCCTACCTTTAGGAAAAGATATTCACTATCTCACTGAACTATGCCTCTCATTATTTTATAGACCTCTATAAGATCACCCCTAAGCCTCCTACACTCCAGAGAAAAAAAGTCCCAGTCTAACCAGCCTCTCCTAATAACTCAAACCATGAAGTCCTAGTAAATGTTTTCTGTACTCTTTCTAGTTTAATAAAATCCTTTCTATAATAGGGTGACCAGAACTGTACACAGTATTCCAAGTGTGGCCTTACCAATGTCTTGTACAACTTCAACAAGATGTCCTAACTCCTGTATCCAATGTCCTGACCAATGAAACCAAGCATGCTGAATGCCTTCTTCAGCACTCTGTCCACCTGTGACTCCACTTTCAATGAGCTATGAACCTGTACCCCGAGATCTCTTTGTTCTATTACTCTTCCCACGTCCTACCATTAACTGAGCAAGTCCTGCCCTGCTTCGATCTACCAAAATGCATCACCTCACATTTATCTAAATTGAACTCCATCTGCCATTCGTCAGCCCATTGGCCCAATTGATCAAGATCCCGCTGCAATCCTCGATAGCCTTCTTCACTGTCCACTATGCCACCAATCTTAGTGTCATCTGCAAACTTACTAACCATGCCTCCTAAACTCTCATCCAAATCATTAATATGAATGACAAATAACAGTGGACACAGCATCAATCCCTGAGGCACACCGCTGGTCACAGGCCTCCAGTTTGAAAAACAACTCTCTACAACGACCGTCTGTCTTCTGTCATCAAGCCAGTTTTGTATCCATTTGGCTACCTCACCCTGGACCACTTCTTGCAAAAAACATTAGAAGGAACCAGAAGAATCTTACAAGAAAACGAAAGTTAGATGCATTTAATTATTTTTTTAATTAAGGGGAAACATATTCATCACTTTCTTTATCATTGAATCATGGAATCCCTACAATGCAGAAGGAGGCCATTCAGCCCATCAAGTCTGCACTGACCACAATGTTACCCAGGCCCTTTTCCCATAACCCTACATATTTACCCTGCTAATCCTCTGAAACTAGGGTCAATTTAGCATGGCCAATCAACCTAACCCCCGCACATCTTTGCACTGTGGGAGGAAACCAGAGCACCCGAAGGAAATCCATGCAGACACAAGGAGAATGTGCAAACTCCACATAGACAGTCACCCCAGGCCAGAATTGAACGCGGATTCCTGGCACTGTGAGGCAGTAGTGTTAACCACTGTGCCACCGTGCCACCCGGATGGAACAGTAGTTAGCACTGCTATGGGAAAGAAGCAACAACTTAGGGCACAGAATGGCCCGTAACTTCTTGGAGTGGCAATTGGAGTTGGATTGCTGCTTGATCCTATTTACCTACTTGGAAATAAAGCCCCTCCTTTCCGACCTTCTGACTTAGGCTGGGTGAGGAAGGTTGCAGCGAGTTCCCGAGGTCATGTGTCATCGGGGGGAATGGGCAGAGTAGGAGGTAAGGAAGCATACCCCTTCTTAGGGCACTAGCTCCCGAAAAGCATTTAATTTGAAAGATTCAACACTTCCAGAAGCCACAGAGAAGGTAAGTTTGTAAGGTGAGGGTAGGATTGGGTGGTGTGAGGACGCTGCTCAGATGCTCATAGGGAAAGAGGAAGGGTTGAGTGTCAGTTGGTGGGGATGGTGGATGGTCTATGGGGAGATGGGTGACAGTCATCAGGTGATGAGGGTCAGCTTGTAGATCCTGTGGGGGATCAGGGGGTAGTCAAGGGGGTGGTGTGAGGGGTAAGTGGTGGTGTGATGGGTGGGGCCAGGATGGTGCTTTGGTGGTTTGGGGGAGTCAGTTGTGGGAGTCAGTACTATCATTACCCAACAGTTAGAAGTGCTTTTAACTCTTGTAACTTTTCCTGGGTAACGATTACTGTAACACAGTCGGAACCACCCAATGTTTGCTCTTTATATCACACTTTCAGATGGTTTTAATTGCAGGACAATTGCCCAATAGAAGTTTGAACTTCCCAACAACTGCTGTGCAATGCTTACCTAAGGATTTCCCTGGTGCATCTTTCAGCCACCCCACCTCCCCCCCCCCACCCCTCCCCCCACTCCCCACCAAGTTATGATACCCTGGAGCCCAGAGGTTATGGCCCAATGTTTTCTGGGTGTCAGGATTCCCTAATAGCCCACAATCTGGAGACAAGGATTCAACTCCCAACCTGGCAGACAGAATCCAGTCTGTGCCCATATGCAGCAAGACCTGGATAACATTCAAGCTTGGGCTTATAAGAGGGAAGTAACTTTTAAGTCACACAAATACCAGGAAATACTTATTCCAAATAGAGTCTAACTGCCTCCCTGTGATATTCAACCAAATATCACTGATTCACCAAGTGGCAACAGCCTTGAGATCAGCATTGACAAGACCCTTAACTGAACCAGCCACATAAATACTGTAGCTACAAGAACAGGTCAGAAGCTTGGTATTTTGTGGAAAGTGGCTCATTTCCCAATGGAATACTCCCCACTTGCTTGCATCAGTGTAGCTTCAACAACCCTTAAAAACTCCATCCATTACCTTAAACATTTGCTTCCTTCACCACCAAAGCATCATGGTTGCAATGAGCATCAATAAGATGCACCGCAACAATTCCCCAAGGTTTCTTCAACAGCACCTTTCAAAGCGACAGCCCAATCAATTAGATGGACAAGGGAAACAAACGTGTGAGCAGACCACCACCTACAAGTTCCCCTCCAAGTCATGATATTCCTGACTTGGAAATGTATTGCTACTTTTTTCAAGGTCTCTGGACCAAAATCCTGAAACTCCCAGGTAGTAGTGATAGCACATTCAACACACAGACTGTAGTGGTTCAAGAAGACAGCTCGACACTACCTTTTCATGGGCAATCAAGGATTTGGCAACAAATGCTGGCCTTGCTGATGATGTCTGCATTCAACGAAAGGATAAAGGAAAAGGAGATGGTACCCATGTCCTGGACAGATCATTGAGTCTGGCCACCGCTTCCATGGTCAAAGGAGCAGTTACCTGAGGCACCAGGTCAGAGCGCCCTCCTCACAACCACTTCACAAAGCAGAAACCCAACTTCTCCATCCATCAAATAGGAGTTTGGGTGTTTGTAACCTTTCCCCCATTGGCAACTGCCTCCATATTGGGCTTTCTTCCACTTCATTTTACTCCATTTTATCGCAGCCTTAGTAAAGGCTGACAAATATTTTAAATAAATTATGAAGCTTTAAGAAGGCTAAACCAATATTTGCTACAATATGCAGCCACTTAAGTGCACAGATTAGTTTAAATTTGAGCTGCTAACGTTTGTGCATCCTTCATTACGCCAGCTGGCAGCACAAAGAGATTATGCTAATGATTCAAATGAGTAGAAACCACAGAATTATGAATTGTTACCTCAATGTGCTGTGGGCTAATTTGAGTCAGGCAGCCCGTCAATCCTGGCATATATCTGACAGGTTTTGCAAAATCACAGTGAGAACTGTCATTATGCGGAAGCTGGGCAGTTTTTGCCATGACTATTATCATCAGTCCTGGTTGCCAAGGTGGGACGCAGAAGGTTCATGAGCGACAACCTCTTATGTTTTCTAATGTACACTGGAAGCAAATATCAGCGAATCAAATCTGTTGATGATGTTAAAATAGGGGGTGGTGTGAGGGGTAAGTGTGAGATCAGGCCAAAAAATTGCAGAATAATTTAACTGAATTTTGCACTGCAAGTTATATCTAACAATAAAGATAAGATGTTGAGCAATAGAACATGAACTGTTATGATGAGTACATAATTCATGGAATTCAATTAGGAAAGGATAAATAAGAAAGGAATTGTGAAGCAACATTAAGCCCAATATTTTAAAATAGAAGAAAATGCGGTGATTTTTTAAAACAAAAATGAAATAAACCTGAGATATGTAGCCAGATAGTATATTTCAGGGTTAAATGGTTATGTTAAGGCTTTACTGTCTGTCTTGAACAGCAGCACTTTAGTGCCCTGTTCAATTCTGGTCACCATACCACAACACCAAACACGCATTGAAGAAGGTGCACGCAGAAGGGCAACATGACTGCTCCCGTTTCAAAAGGACATGAGCTGGATTGAAGCTTAGAGAAGGCCAAGGTCTCCATTTAAGTTTCTCTTTTCTCCAAATCACAGAATTGCCTCAATGCGCTTTGACAAGTTTATATATATGATTGTGCTTTTGCAATTGAGTACTATAATCAGAGAGCTAGGTATTGTAGGGATGAACCCTGATTGACCAAATGGCCCATTTGCATCTGAAGTTTTCACAGTAACCTCATTGCAGTGTTAATGTAAGCCTACTGTGACACTAATAAATAAACTTAAAACTTAAGTTTCCTAACTGACTCAGCACTAACTCCAATGACTGCACAACAAGCACGATGGTATTTTTTCCCCCTCAGATTTATTCTCATCTGCTTTCATCCCTGGAGCAATTACCAATTTTATGACCTATTACCAGTAATTATTCCAAAACAACTACATTGCCATGATTGATTTGACCATTTTGTTGCAGCAGTCCCACCATAATGTACCCACAATAATATAAATACTTGTACATTTTTCATTTGTTAAAATATATGCACAGCTCAGTAGGGATCCTTGCAGTGAAATGTCAGCACAATGGAAATATAATGATGTTTTTATGACTTGGTAAATGTAATGAGAAAAAGAGCAAATCATGTGACATTAATTCTGGCCATGTGAGTATTAGATGGCAATTTCACATAGTTAGAACATTCAGGCTTTGAACATTAAAATCGTACAAGTGTCAACCAGTGAAAAAAATAAGATCTTGCTTCAAGCAGATAAATCTTTGTTTGCCACCAAAGGTTAGTCAGATTCAAAATTAATGTGTGCTGTATTGTGTGACTTTGAGTATGAGCAGCTGTTTCACTTTTTTATTAACTGTATCGGACAGATGTTATGGGGCTATCACAATGGTTTTTTTGTTATATTTCAAACTATTGTTCTCCTCAAGTAGCCAGACAAAGTCATGAGTGGTTTCAAGATGAATTTATTAAAAGACTATAGGACTCTGAATGAAGTCATTCAAACCAATCGGTGAAAAATTCAGAAATACATCAGCAATTCTAGTTCAAATTTGATTACAGGTAATTAGCGTATATCAATAAAAGTTTGGGAGTTATCTCTATCCACTCACATTCATTGATTAATGTTACATGATCTAAAAAGTACAGTTTTTAAAACCAATCACAATCAGCTTACACTTGCTTAATCATAATATCCAACCGGCATGAGGTTTTTCATAGAATCATAGAAACCCTACAGTGCAGAAAGAGGCCATTTGGCCCATCGAGTCTGCACCGACCACAATCCCACCCAAGCCCTACCCCCATATCCCTACATATTTATCCACTAATCCCTCTAACCTACGCATCTCAGGACTCCAAGGGGCAATTTTTAGCATGGCCAATTAACCTAACATCTTTGGACTGCTTATTGCATCAATTGGGTATTGTTTTCAACTATCTTTAAACATCCCAGCTGTGTCTGAATGTTAGAACAGGAATCAACTCCCTTTGCCAATGTATGGTTTAAAGGCCATTTCCCAGCATAGTATCTTTCTCCCTTTCTTATCTGAAGGTCAGGTATCTGGAACTAGCTGCTTACTATCCTGCAGATACACATTGTGTCGGCTTTTGTGATTTGTCTCTGTTAACCCTTGCACTAGATGCAGTTATTAATACAGCTACTATTTTCTTCGATAATTATTAGTATGGGTATTAACCCCCTCGGCAAGATAGCACCAAAATCAAATGAACATTCATTTTGTAACACAATCAATGTGGCATCTACCTTGAAAATGGAATGTCATGAGCTTTAGAATCATAGAATCCCACAGTGTCGAAGGAGGCCATCAGCCCATCGAGTTTGCACCTACCACAATCCCACCCAGGCCTTATCCCCATAAATCCTAGGCATTTACTCTAGCTAGTCCTCCTGACACTAAGGGGCAATTTAGCATGGCCAATCCACCTAACACACACATCTTTGGACTGTGGGAGGAAACGGCATCTGGAGGAAACCCACGCAGACACGGGGAGAATGTGCAAACTCGACACAGAAAGTGACCCAAGCCTGGAATCGAATCCGGATTCTTGATGCTGTGAGACAGCAGTGCTTACCACTGTGCCACCTTGCCGCCCTTTACTTTAGCCAGTTTCTCTTGTTGTTTGAACTAGTTTCATGAATTCCCATCTTAGCAGCAACTTAACCTGTTACAAATTTGAAGATTGTAAAATTATGTTTCGGAACTGTCTCTTTAACTTCAGATGAAATATAATCGTCAGTGGGATTAGCCCGAGTTTAAAGCTGCAGGATTGCAAAGTGCTTTTTTGCTGTATTCATTGAAAAGTTAGCATCACTAAGTGTGGTGTGGAAGCATGCTTGAGTGCCCTGCATTAGTTAACAAAGGAATTTAAAGATTACAGCAGAGAATTTGGAAATGGATTTAAAAATGGGTGCCAAGAAAACAGAAGTTGTTGGCTGAACATCAGAAGGGAAAGGTAATCCAGATGAAACACAGGTTGAGTTAGCCAAGATCCAGTTGCAAACGAAGCAAGTGGAATTAGAATTCTGAAGGGAAGAAAAAGAGTGGAGAGGGAATTGGGGGAAAAAAAACTATAACTTGAAAGAGAAGAGAAAGAAAATGAGATGCAAAAATTTGAACTTAAATTCCAAAGAGTATGAGAAAAGGAAAGCCTTGAATTGCAAAGAGAAATGGAAGCCTGGAAAGTTGAAATAGATAGAAAAAGTCTTGGATTACGTGAACAGGGAGTTGGGAGGTTGGAGAGACTTAATGATGTGACAATTTTAACTCAATGTTTTGATTTGGCAAGAAATATTCACCCAGTGCCTAATTTTGTTGAGGAAGATTTTTAAATTAATTTATAGGATGTGGGCATCACTGGCTAGGCCAGTATTTATTGCCCATCCCTAATTGTCCTTGAGAAGGTGGTGGTGGTAAGCTTCCTTTTTGAACCGCTGCAGCCCCTGTGGTGTAGGTAAATCCATAGTGCTGTTAGGGAGGGAGTTCCAGAATTTTGACCCAGCAATAGTGAAGGAGTGGCGCTATATTTTCAAGTCAGGATGGTGAGTGACTTGGAAGGGAACTTCTAGCTGGTGGTGTACCCATGTGTCTGCTGCCCTTGTCCTTCTAGATGGTAGTGGTCGTGGGTTTGGAAAGTGCCAACCGAGGAGCTTTGTTGAAATCCTGCAGTGTAGATGGTACACACTGCTGCCACTGTTTGTCGGGGATGGAGGGATTGATTGTTTGTAGAAGGGGTGCCAATCAAGCTGGCTGCTTTGTCTTGGATGGTGTCGAGCTTCTTGAGTATTGTTGGAACTGCACTCATCCAGGCAAGTGAAGAATGTTCCATCACACTCCTGTTTGATGGCGTGTAGATGGTGGACAGGGTGTTGAAATGTATTTGGTATTGTTTGAGAAAATTGCTGCAAGGTTACAATGGCCTTGAGAAATTTGGACAATTTTGTTTTGGCAGCGAAAGCATCGGGGGTTTATTTGACCCAATCAGATTAACAGTATGCAGATTGGGATACAGTTAAGACAGCTGGCTTAATGCATGAGGTAGTTTCTGGTAGAAGCTGGCATACAAAAGTTTAGAACGCTGAAGGAGAGACAGAATCAAACTTTTGTGGAATTTGCTAGAGGAAAAGGAATGATATTTGCAAGATGGTATAGAGCTATGAAGATTGAGCAAGATTTTGCAAAGCTTAGAGCGGTGTTTTAAATAGAAAGAAATAAAAGCAGGATCCCTTTACACAAAAGTCTCACCTGGAAGAGCATGAAGTTCCTAAAATAAGAGAAGTTGCTATTATGGACAACGATTATGAACTATCCACAAATACATTAATGGCCACAAATCTGTGTTTGCAAACCGAGAGAGAAGCTAAAGAGACAAGAGAAGTCACAGTGAACAGAACATTATTACACTGAGGGAGATCGCAGAACGAAAAAGACATGTACTCCTCAGTGTAATGGAAAAAACAGTGGGTGGAATTTTCTGATTTTCCTGCAGTGTTGCAGCGGGTGTGAAAAATGGTGTGGAGGCTGCCAATCACAAAGGCAGCTTCCTTTTCCGTACTAATAGCCTGATAGGAAAAGAAATGAATGAGGTAGGTCCCACTATATCACTCTGGTGAGGACATCTCTGATAGGTTTTTAAAGTGCCCCAATTCTAAAAAATTAAAGTAGAAACACCCTGTGCCCCCACCCGCCCCATGCAATGGATTTCCCTCCCCCCACCCTGGAACTCCTCCCACCATGGAATCCCTTCTCTATACCAGGGAACTCCCTCCCTCCCCCACTCCACAACCATCATGGAACTCCATTGGCGCTACTCCAAGAATCCACGCCCCTCATCACACAATGCTTCCACAAGCAGCCTCCCAGAGAACACCTCCCTTTGCACTGCTCCCAAGAGCCAGGGGCAGTGCCACAGAGGCCTTTCCTGTGCAGGACCAGGGGCAGTGCCTGGGCTGTGCTGAGGAAAGTGCCTGAGCAGTTCCAGGGAGCAGTGGCAGAGGACAGTGCCAGTGGCTTCACTTGCGCAGTACAATGGGGCAGTGCATGAGCTGTGCTGGGGAAAGTGCCTGAGCAGTTCCAGAGGGCAGTGTCGAGGCAGTGCCAGGGTACAGCCCAAGCTTTATCCTCTCCCTCCTGTAAGCCTCCGGTGGGTTCTACTCACCAGGTGCATGTCATGGGGGACCTGTTGTGCTTCATGTCGATGTGTCCTCACACAGACACGAATGGACAATTTAACATGGGAGGATTAGCAGGAATAAAGTCCTGAAAATGATATTTAAATATATGTAAATGAGGATCCCGACTCTCAAAGTTGGACATCCCATTATATTGGCAAGGGTGGGGACAATCGATCAGGGAAATCCCATCGTCAGTGCAAATTGCATTTTCAATTTTTCAATGTCGTCATTTTCACACGAAGCAAACATACGCAGAATTCCAGCCAATGTGGAAGATGGGTTTGATTTAAGGGGACCATGGTGTTATTTTTTATCAAATGAAGACTCAGTTAATGGTAGGGCGTTGGGGAGAATTATAGAACAAAGAGATCGAGGGGTACAGGTTCATAGCTCCTTGAAAGTGGAGTCACAGGTGGACAGAGTAGCGAAGAAGGCATTCAGCATGCATGGTTTCATTGGTCATAACATTGAATACAGGAGTTGGACGTCTTGTTGAAGTTGTACAAGACATTGGTAAAGCCACACTTGGAATACCGTGTACAGTTCTGGTCACCCTATTATAGGAAGGATATTATTAAACTAGAGAGAGTGCAGAAAAGATTTACCAGGATGCAACCGGGACTTGGTGATTTGAGTTATAAGGAGAGGCTGGATAGACTGGGACATTTTTCTCTGGAGCGTAGAAGGCTGACGGGTGATCTTAAAGAGGTCTATAAAATAATGAGAGGCATAGATCAGCTAGATAGTCAATATTTTTTCCCAAAGATAGGGGAGTCTAAAACTAGAGGGCACAGGTTTAAGGTGAGAGGGGAGAGATACAAAAGTATCCAGAGGGACAATTTTTTCACACACAGGGTGATGAGTGTCTGGAACAAGCTGCAAGAGGTAGTAGTAGAGGCAGGTACAATTTGGTCTTTTAAAAAGCATTTAGACAGTTACATGGGTAAGATGGGTATAGAGAGATATGGGCCAAATGCGAGCAATTGGGACTAGCTTCGGGATTTTAAAAAAAGGGGGCATGTACAATTTGGGCCGAAGGGCCTGTTTCCATGCTGTAAACAAAGAACAAAGAACAAAGAACAGTACAGCACAGGAAACAGGCCCTTCGGCCCTCCAAGCCTGTGCCGCTCCTTGGTCCAACTAGACCAATCGTTTTTATCCCTCCATTCCCAGGCTGCTCATGTGACTATCCAGGTAAGTCTTAAACGATGTCAGCGTGCCTGCCTCCACCACCCTGCTTGGCAGCACATTCCAGGCCCCCACCACCCTCTGCGTAAAAAAACGTCCCTCTGATATCTGAGTTATACTTCGCCCCTCTCAGCTTGAGCCCGTGACCCCTCGTGATTGTCACCTCCGACCTGGGAAAAAGCTTCCCACTGTTCACCCTATCTATACCCTTCATAATCTTATACACCTCTATTAGATCTCCCCTCATTCTCCGTCTTTCCAAGGAGAACAACCCCAGTCTACCCAATCTCTCCTCATAGCTAAGACCGTCCATACCAGGCAACATCCTGGTAAACCTTCTCTGCACTCTCTCTAACGCCTCCACGTCCTTCTGGTAGTGCGGCGACCAGAACTGGACGCAGTACTCCAAATGTGGCCTAACCAGCGTTCTATACAGCTGCATCATCAGACTCCAGCTTTTATACTCTATACCCCGTCCTATAAAGGCAAGCATACCATATGCCTTCTTCACCACCTTCTCACCTGTGTTGCCACCTTCAAGGATTTGTGGACTTGCACACCTAGGTCCCTCTGTGTTTCTATACTCCTGATGACTCTGCCATTTATTGTATAACTCCTCCCTACATTATTTCTTCCAAAATGCATCACTTCGCATTTATCCGGATTAAAGTCCATCTGCCACCTCTCCGCCCAATTTTCCAGCCTATCTACATCCTGCTGTATTGCCCGACAATGCTCTTCGCTATCCGCAAGTCCAGCGGATAGCGAACATCTATGACTCTGTGACTATAAGACCAGATTGAAAAGTAGATTGCTGGGAATTAACATTCAAGCCTGTAGCTATTGTAAGAGTGTGCAGTGTTTCTCTAGAAAATGCTGTATAAATGACTGAAGCTTGTGACAAAGAAATATGTTACTTTTATGGTAAAAATCGGTTGCCTGTAACTTTCCCAGAGTGGCAATCACCAGCGGACTGCCACTCTGGAAGGACTTAGCTTCGCTAGGATTCCAAAGCTGCTATCTCGCCCAACTTTCCTCACTCCAGCTGGCTAAGACAAGAGCAGCAAAGCGTGCCCCGGCCACATCAGTGTGGTGTGAGTGCAGCGCGGAGAGGAAAGACGCGCCCCTTCTGAAGGCACTATCTGCCGTAAAGCAGGTGTTTAATGGGACTATTGAAAGGGAGTAGGTAAGTTCCAAGTGTAAAGGAGGGGGTGCATTCGGACAGGGGTGGCAGAGTCAGTCCAGGATGATGGTGAGGTTAGAGTTGGAGATCAGGGTCGGAGCTGGACCTGGGGGTTATCCGGTGTTGGGCTGGCAGTGGAGGGGTTGGTGTTTGGTTTGGGGTTCCTTTGGGGGGCTGGGGGTGGAGATGGTTTGAGTTCACCTGGGCGGCCAGGGGTGTGCGGGTATCCCGTGGAGGGCTCATTCTGCATGTTTAAAATAGTTATTCTGAAGTTAGAAGTACTTTGTTCCTTCTAACCCTTTCAGAGTAACTATGAGGGTGACACTGGCAGAATCGCTTTGTCGGATGGTTCCCAGCCCAGCACAATTGACCAGATGAAGTTAACCCTTCTGGACCATTGCCAGGTAAACATTTATGTGGGAACTTCCAAGAGGGATTCCCCAGAACATCATTGGGGTACACCCCAATGCGACAAAGGGGAACCAGGAAATTACAACCCAATGTTGTTTAATATTTGAGGTTGAAGAAACTTCATTTTTGCCTGAAGAGGCCAGAAAGGTTATTACTCCCAGAAGGTCAGTTCAATCTTGATATTAGTAAAAGATTCACTCAATAAAAGTACAAGTCATTTATGGAAATTGTTTATCGGTTTGATTGTGCATCGTGAATTTAGACCATACTTGGATAACAGAAGAATGTGCAAAATTGTGCAAAGTAAGGTGGATGATATTCTGTGATATAAAGCAGAAAGTGTAACTATGAGCAGTAAAACAAATTCTCATTTCTGTGAGAAAAGTAACTTTACAGACTCGTATAAATTGCACTTTATGCCAACTGTTACATGGTGATAAATTATGCTAACTGTTACAGTGGTGATTAATTAATCCATGTAAGAGTGTTGGTGTGGATTGCATACTGGAGAAATGTGAGAAGAGGGAAAGATTGACAAATATACTATGTGCACTAAGTTAATTGTTAAAATCTGAAGAATGTGATAAGTTGTTTTATTTTGGATACTGTTTGTGAAAACTTGGTACTTTTGTCATCATTTATTCCAACAAATACAAAAAATAATATTGTTATATTTTGGGACTCTACATTTAGGGTTAAATGGATGAGTGAAGAGGTCATGTTACCTGCTCCAAATCCAATTGACAACATGCCAGGGAGCTTAGTTACTATCAGAACAGTGAGGCCCAGGTTGTTCCATTGGAAGATGTTCACGCCTGCAGTCAATTCTCTGACTTTGAGAAGACTATTATTATCCATGGATTAAATTTTCTGCTTTTGCCCACAGCAAGAATCGTCATGGGCAAGATGGTAAATTTGATGGAACAGCAAAAAATCCATTGAATTTGGACTGAAATTTCCAGTTCTGCGGTGGGCGGGACTGAAAAATCCAGCCCCAGGTTTCACAGGGAGCTATTAGAAATTTCAGGCTTTATGAACAGTTATACTTTAAACTGTCTATTTAATTATACAATATAATGGAGTTGGGGATTTAGATGATAGTAAGTCAGCATTTCTTTTTAAAAAATTCTTTCACGGGGTGTGGATGGACATCACTGGCTGGGCCAACATTCATTGTCCATCCTTGATCACCCTTGAGAAGGTGAAAAGTTGCCTTCTTAAACTGTTGCAGTCTGTGCAATGTAGGTACACCCACAGTGCTGTTAGGAAGGATTTTCCAGGACCTTTTTAAAGCTACAGTAAAGTAATAAAGATACTGGGCCCTATTTTACCATTTTGATTCTAAGTGCTGGGCGAACTTGAAACTGGGAGTGTTTCAGATCCGACTTTTAGACCCGTTCTCATGCGCCTCCATACGCACTCTGCCTGCAAAAATATCAGCAATTCCGAATTGCGCTGCAGAAGCCAGAGGGAGGGGCTTAACGCACCCGAAATCCTGCAGCTCCGATCAGCGTCACCAACTGCACATGCGCAGAAAAAAAGATAGAATGTTGCTCCCCTGCCACATGGCTCCCAGGCTGGATAATGCCCGCCCCAAGCCCCCACAGACATTGCCCCATCCCCCACAACTTTATTAACCCCCTTATCCCCCCACCCTCCCACCACCCAGACCAATCGCAGCCCCCTCCCACTTTCCCCCTACCAATCTCAGGCAGAATGGCAGCAGACCCTCCTTGTCCCCCTCACTGATCACAGGCTGAGTGGCAGCGGACCCCCCTTCCCCCTCACTGATCTCAGGCAGAGTGGCAGCGGACCCTCCTTCCCTCTCACTGATCTCAGGCAGAGTGGCAGTGGACCCCCCTTCCTCATCACTGATCTCAGGCAGAGTGGCAGCGGACCCCCCTTCCTCATCACTGATCTCAGGCAGAGTGGCAGCAGACCCTCTCTTCCCCCTCACTTATCACAGGCAGAGTGGCAGTGGACACCCCTATACCCCCCAACCGATTTCAAGCAGAGAGCCATCAGACCCACCTTCCCCCCCCCCCCCCCCCCGTCACCGATCTCAAGCAGAGAGCCGTAGGACGCTCAGCACTTACCGCCTCACCAACTGGAGCGCCCGAATCAGTCTTTTATAGAGCATGTCTGTTTCGCGCGGACATGCATGTTTCGTGTCTGTTTCATGCATGTCTGGATGGGTAAACGCAGTGGTAAAGGTGGAAGTGCCGGTGAGGTTGGGGCGTGCAGCCCATTAAGTCAATTTAAATGCGTGCAAATTCAGGTGCGGTCCCAATCGCAGCCATTTTCGGGCCTTGGTAGAAGGGGAACCGGCGCGGTAGTGGCTGCGTACTCGCCTCACGAGTAGCGCAATCCAAGTTTACCAAAACTTTACCAAGTTTTTGCGCCCGAAACGGGCGCAATGCAATGGTAAAATCGGGCCCACTATTTCAAGTCAAGATGGTGTATGGTTTGCAGGGGAACTTGCAGATTTCCAAGCACCTGTTGCCCTTGTCCTTCTAGGTGCTGGAGGTTGCAGGTTTGGAAGGTACTGTAGGAAGATCTTTGGTGAGATGCTGCAGTGCATCTTGTACATGAGATATGCTGCTGCCATTGTGCATCAGTGGTGGAGGGTGTGAATGTTTAAGTTGGTGGATGGGATGGTAATCAAGCAGGCTGATTTGCCCTGGATGGTGTCAAACATCTTAAGTGTTGTTGGAGATGTGCTCATCCAAACAAGTGGAAAGTATTCATAACTTGTGCTCTGTAAATGGAGTATCAAGAGGTAAATTATCCACTGAAGAATTCCTAGCCTCTGACCTTTCCTTTTAGCCACAGTATTTATATGGATATTTCAGTTCGGTGTGTTGTTACTGATAATTTCTCGGATGTTGATGGTGAGACATTCTGTGATGGCAATGCCATTGAATCTCAAGGGGAGATTTTTATATTATCTCTTGTTGGAGATGGTCATTGCCTGGCACTTCCATGATTTAATATCACTTGTCACTCATCAGCCCAAGTCTGAATGTTGTCCAGGACTTGTTGCATACAATGCCTGTGATTTACATTGCTGGAGAGATGTGAGTTGAGAGAGGAACAGCCCATGGAAAGACATTGTAGTATTGGATTACAGTTTTCATTCTTCTGTGGAATATCAGAGGCAGGACAATCTGCAAGAATCTGAGAGAAGGACTGCAGAGAGATGGAGACAGCCAGTCTCTATTGTTTACTTACAGAATGCGGGTGGAAGCAGCCATCTGGATTGAAGAGACCAGGTTGGTGAGGATTTAAACGAGGCTGGAAGAGTCGTCCAGTTTTAGATAGAAGGAGGGATCTCCAGGGTCACCCTCACCTGGAGAAACAGTTTGGGAATTAGAAGCTATTCAGCCGGAAAAGGATAAAGGGAGAAAGCCTTCAGGAGTTGATAATCATGTTGAACTGGTTCCTGGAGAATGAAGTAAAGTTTACTTCAGTGAATTTAATAAAATTTAATAAAGTGAACTTAAGGGACTGAGTAAAGTTTAACTATGTAGAGGGACTTTTGTCATTTTAAAAGTTAAATGGGGGAACCTTTACCTTTAAGTTGCCTAAAAAAAAGTTTCATCAATATTGTTTGAAGTTTGCTCGTTGCAGTAAAAGTCCTAAAACTTGAAATCTTGTTATGTGAGCCTTCCAATCTGTTACTGGAAATTCAAGTATCTTTTAAAAAGTTATTGGTCTTCATGGGATCACAACAAATTTGCTGCAGGGATGTAAAGTCACAGGCTATAATTGTTACTTTTGAAAGCTAGGACTTTATGGGTCATAGGGTAATTGTCAGAGCCTTAAGTTTTGAAGATCATTTGTAAAGGTTAGACTGGACCTATTGAATGGGTAATGGAAGATCCTCAAAGATTCATGGTTTGAGTACAGACTAAACAAATTCCCATAATGGAAAAAAGTGGGTCATTCAAAGCTAGAGTTCCATAGATGGGCTAAACATACAGAGATTAAAGTGAAGCTTAAATGAAGGTATACGATAAATTTTGTGCACATAATTCAATTAAAAACCAAACTGAATACTAAAAGTAGAGAGGAGAACTGATGAAGGATTTTTATAAGAGGAGCAAAGAGAGTGTATGGAGACAGATTAGCATGCAACCTTAAAGCAAACCAAAAGTCATTAATAAACAAATGAATAATAAAAAGGTGGTCAACGGAAGGGTGACAATGATTAGGAACCAAAAAAAGAGATATTGTCAAAACAGGGGATTTGGCCGAGATACTTAAGGAATACTTTGCATCTTCCATCAGTTAAGAAGAAGGTGCTGCCAATTTCACAGCAAAGGAAAAGGTTGTATAGAAGTTTAATAGGATAGAACTTGATTTTTAAAAAAGATGCACTTTGCTGAATGTGGAAAAGGTTCCTACTCTGGGTGGGTGCATCCGAGGTTGCTAAGGGAAGTATGGGTTGAATTAGTGTTGAATATTTGTTGTTCAGACTGGAAGAAATTGGGAGTGGTGTTTCCCTAGTGGTTGACGTTGGGATTACTGCTCTTTTTGATACATATTAATAATCTGTTCTTGGGCATACAGACACAATTTGAAATTTTGCAGATGATATGAACTTCGAAACAGCATGAATGGTGGAGAAGGATCATAGACTTCAGAAGGTGGTGAAATAGATTGATGAATGAGGCGGTAAATTGGCACTGTGGTTCGCACTGCTGCCTCGGAGTGTCAAGCACCTGGGTTTGAATCCTGGCTTGGGTGATTGTGCAGAGTCTGCATGTTCTTCCTGTGTCTTTAAGGGTTTCCTCCAGGTGCTCCGGTTTCCCCCCACAGTCCGAAAGACCTGCTGGTTAGGTGCTAAGTTTTCCCTCAGTGTACCTGAACAGGCACCTGAATGTGGCGAATAGGCAATTTTCACAGTAACTTCATTGCAGTGTTAATATAAGCCTACTTGTGACACTAATAAATAAAGTTTAAAATGAGAAAATATATGATAGATTAAGTCTAATGAAGAAAAGTGTGAAGGGAATATCTTATAGGAAGAATTAAGGGGAGGGGTTATAAAGTAAGTGCTACAATTTTAAAGAGTTGCAGGAACAGGAAGAACTTGGGGTGACGGGGACGGTAGGGGGTGAGGGTGGCATGGCTAGGTTGGCATATACAAAAGAATTATAGGTAACCATAGGACATGTACAGAAGGGGATTGGCAAAGAACCTGAGATGACCTGAGGATTTGTTTTAGACGCCGCAAATTGTGATCTGAAATGCACCACTGAAAAGGATGTTGGGAGTAGATTCAATAGTAATTTTCAAAAGCAGATTAGATAATTACCTGAAGTGGATAACATTGCAGGGCTTTGGGGTAAGAGCAGGTGTGAATAGCTCTTTCAAAGAAATGACACAGGCATAATGGCACAAATAGCCTTCTTTTATGCTTTATCATTTTATGATTCTATAATTCTGTGATTAAGACTAAGTAGACAGCAATTTATGAGTGGGGGAGGTGGGGAGGAACAGGGGTGTGGAAACCAAAGGAAAGAAAGCAGCTAACAAAAATAATTGAGGAATGTTCCGATCGCATTCATCAAAAAAATTGTCTCCAGTTTTTGCATGAATTTCCAATGTGCACTGCTGCTAGGCCAGGTTTCTCAGTAGGAATGCAAAGTGTTTCTATTATTTATTATAGTTTTTAATTCAAGAAAAGGACTTATTGTGTAAAAGCTTTCAATATAGGAGAATTTCCTATCTCTCCACCCTGGGAAGTATTGGATTAAAAGAGCTCATTGAGAGATCTGTGAGGATTGAATGCCCATCAAGCCCAGTTTCTCATCATAGTCCATGGGTGTTACTCTTTGGATGGTAAACCAATGCATAATGCAGCAGTCAGTAATCATGTCAGCAACTTTTACCAAATTGTAGTGTACAGCCCCATCTGAGTGGTATAAACTTTGCTCCATCCTATTTATAGTGTGCTTGGCAGGAATTTGTGTGGTAACATGAACCCCATTAAATCAGGTTTATTTTTCTTTTTGGATGGTCCATGCTGCAAATGGTACTTCTGGTTTCCTAGCAGCTGTCATTAGTTTCATATAATGGTCCCCTCAAATAACAAAATAAAAGCATCCTGGCAGCTCCCTGGATAACAGGCTTTAATATGCAAAATTGCATCACTCTGATTTAAAACAAGATGAAAATATGTGAAGAGGTGCTCCTTCCTGTTCATGAAAGCAGTGAGGTTGAGATGAGAAGCTCTGGTGGCCACATGGGTTTCATCTATAATGCACTGGGCTGTCGGGAAGCCTGCCAGCAGAAAGAATTTCTGTGCTTCCTTTCGACTGCAAATGTAATAACCGCATTTCCCCTGTCAAAACGGTAGCAGTCACTTGCTTTGTACAGGAATCAGCTGCAGATTGGATGATCTAGCGGGTATCACTATAGTGCAGAAAGGATCCGATTGCACAGAGACTTAATGTCAAAGAGATCTTTGCAACATGAGGAAAAGCGATGCCAGTTTTTGAGATTGTGAGTAACTCCGTCTGATGTGAATGGCACAGGTCAGTCACTGCCTCTCCAGAGAAGCACAGGTGGTGGTGAATACAGGTTGCCCCTGGCAAACATAATCTATAAAGACAGTGACTTGGTTATTGACAGGAATGAATATTCTGCCTGAGGTATTGTTGCTTCTGAAGTCGAGTCCCTTTGTGAATTCATCTCCCTCATCTAATTCGTACAGCATTGTGTCATGCCCAGTTCAGGCATGAAGGTATTAGAAATTTTAAAAATGTATTTTTTAAAATGGGCACAGCCGTTTTAAGATGGCTGACAACATCATGAGACTTCGGCCATATTGGTTCCAGACAAGGCCTGAAACACAAGTGACATACCTCATTAAAATATGAACAATCCCAGCCACTTGTGAAACTCACAAACCATTTTGTTAAGAATGAATTATAAATAACCAGGACTATCATACCAGCCGATTCCTCTTCCCATCTCACCATAGACAATGGAGATGTCATAACTCAATGGCTGTTAGATGAATATGAAACAAATCTCATCGACCTTTCTTTGTATTGTGATAGTCATTCATCTCAAAACACTGCAAGCGTGAAAGGCCACAACACAGATGTATCGGCCCAACCCAACACCTTATTTTTGAAAGATATTTAAACTTATATTGGACACATGGTTCAGGCAGCATGTTTGTACCTGCCTATAAAAATATTGCAGCAGAATCTTTCAGGCTCAGATAAACACCATGAGAAATACCAGCTGAAACATCATCTGAAAAGACATTAAACCAGCTACAAGCCAACCAAGCAGCCAAGTGATGCGCGATTAAATCACTTGGGAGGCTAGATCGTACCCGGGAAATAAAGGCTTTTATTAATACCAAGAATGGAGCACACTATATACAATACAATCCCAGACTAAAGGGTCACCAGGCAGTGCAGTGACCTTTATACTCCTCCAGGTAGGCGGAGCCAACTGGAGTGTACCACAGAACAATATCAACAGGTAGAACACCCCAACCCTAACCCCAACAGTGACAACAGTAACATATATACAAATACCCATAGTGCTGACCATCTATGGTTCAGTACCCATAGTGGTAGCCATCTATGGTTCACCACATTCACCCCTCCTTTAAAACAAAGGCCGGCGGGGCAAAAAAACAGAACGAAGTGTCCATATATTCACAAGTTCAGTCGTACTGGAGGACTGCACCGTCTCTGCGACCTCCTCAACACTGGCGGTAGCGCCGGTTCTGGTGACCTTGATGACCCTCTCTCCAAGGCGGTGTCCAGTGACTCCTCCAGTTCCTCACGGACAGATGGACCACGAGGTGGCGACAATCTCCTGGACTCAGGAACACCTCGAGGTGGCGACAATCTCCTGGACTCAGGCAAGCTGTACACGGGATTAAGAGGGTTAAGTGGTGGTCCCGATACTGCCCGCGCCGTGTCAGGAGGGGAGATAAAGGTCAAGGGGTCCCTAACCAGGGGTGTGGGAGTGACAGGGGTTTCCAAGTCCCCTGCAGGCGCCAGATCTCGAATAGAGACCGTGTCCTCTCGCCCGTCAGGATATGCCACATAGGCATATTGAGGGTTGGCGTGGAGGAGATGGACCTGTTCAACCAAAGGGTCGGACTTGCGGGTCCTAACATGCCGCCGCAGGAGGGCAGGTCCTGAGTACATCAACCAAGACGGCAATGAGGTCCCAGAGGAAGACTTCCTAGGGAAGGAAAACAACCGCTCACGTGGAGTAGCGTTGATTGCCGTACACAGGAGGGACCGGATGGAATGGAGCGCATCAGGAAGGACCTCTTGCCAACGGGAGACTGGAAGACCCTTAGACCTCAACGCCAGTAAGACAGCCTTCCAGACTGTAGCATTTTCTCTTTCAACCTGCCCGTTACCCCTGGGGTTGTAACTCGTAGTTCTACTTGAGGCAATCCCTTTTGAGAGCAGGTATTGCCTCAAGTCGTCACTCATAAACAACGAGCCCCTATCACTGTGGATATAGCTGGGGTAACCGAACAGGGTGAACAGATCCCGCAATGCTTTGATAACCGTGGCAGCGGTCATGTCTGAACAGGGAATGGCAAAAGGGAATCGTGAGTACTCGTCAATCACGTTGAGGAAGTACACGTTCCGATCTGTCGAAGGAAGGGGGCCCTTGAAGTCTACACTCAGTCTTTCAAAAGGACGAGTGGCCTTAATGAGGTGTGCCCTGTCAGGTCGATAGAAGTGCGGTTTGCATTCAGCACATACCTGGCAGCTTCGGGTTATTGACCTGACATCATCCACTGAATAAGGTAGATTCCGGGCCTTTACGAAATGGAAGAGCCGAGTGATCCCCGGATGGCAGAGATCATTGTGGAGGGCCTGTAACCGATCCTCCTGCACACTGGCACATGTTCCACGCGACAGGGCGTCTGAGGGCTCATTGAGCTTCCCCGGACGGTACATGATATCATAGTTGTAGGTGGAGAGTTCGATTCTCCACCTCAAGATTTTATCATTTTTGATCTTACCCCGTAACGTGTTGTTGAACATGAACGCCACGGACCGCTGGTCCGTGAGCAGGGTGAATCGTTTTCCCGCCAAGTAATGGCGCCAATGCTGGACGGCCTCCACAATGGCCTGAGCCTCTTTTTCCACCGCGGAGTGCCGAATTTCAGGGCCTTGGAGGGTGCGAGAGAAAAAGGCGACGGGCCTGCCCGCCTGGTTAAGTGTGGCGGCCAGGGCGAAATCAGATGCATCACTCTCCACCTGAAAGAGGATGGACTCATCGACAGCGTGCATCGTGGCTTTCGCGATGTCAGCTTTTATCCCTTCAAAGGCTAAGCGAGCTTCTGCTGCCAGGGGAAAAGAGGTAGACTTTATGAGCGGACGGGCTTTGTCCGCATTATTGGGAACCCACTGTGCGTTGTATGAAAAGAAACCTAAGCATCTTCTCAGTGCTTTGATACTAGTGGGTAGGGGAAGTTCAAGGAGGGACGCATACGGTCTGGATCAGGGCCAAGGACCCCGTTTTCCACCACGTATCCGAGAATTGCTAGGCGGCGCTTGCTAAATACACACTTCTCCCTGTTGTAGGTCAGATTCAGGCGAGACGCAGTGCGTAAAAATCTAAGGAGATTGGCATCGTGGTCCTGCTGGTCATGGCCACAGATAGTGACATTGTCCAGGTACTGGAAGGTAGCCCATAGCCCGTTTTGGTCCACCATTCGGTCCATTGCACGCTGGAAGACCGAAACCCCATTAGTGACGCCAAAGGGGACCCTTAAAAAATGGTAAAGACGACCATCCGCCTCAAAGGCCGTATATTTTCGGTCCTCTGGGCGAATGGGGAGCTGGTGGTAAGCTGACTTCAAGTCAATGGTGGAGAACACCCGGTACTGCGCAATCTGGTTGACCATGTCAGATATGCGCGGGAGAGGATACGCGTCCAGCTGCGTGTATCTATTAATGGTCTGACTATAGTCTATGACCATCCGGGGTTTGTCTCCAGTCTTAACCACCACGACTTGCGCCCTCCATGGACTAGTGCTAGGTTGAATGATCCCTTCCCTGAAGAGCCGCTGAACTTCAGATCGAATAAAGATCCGATCCTCAGCGCTGTAACGCCTGCTTTTAGTTGCGATGGGCTTGCAGCCTGGCACGAGATTCTCGAATAAAGATGGTGGGGTGATTCTGAGTGTCGAGAGACTACACGTGGAGCGCGCTGGGCAATTTGGAGGCTGCTGTTCTCCCACTGAAAGTGGAGGGAGTGGCCCATCGTACTGCAGGGTTACACTCCTCAGGTGGACCATAAAGTATTGTCCCAGGAGTATTGGGGCGCAAAGGTGCGGTAACACGAGGAGCCTGAAGTTCTCATAAACTGTGCCCCGCACCGTTAGGTTGACCACGCAGCTCCCAAGCATGGTAACAGATCGGGACCTCGACGCCATCGAAATTGTCTGTCTGACAGTCCGTACTCGGAGACCGCACCGTTTCACGGTGTCAGGGTGAATGAAACTCTCCGTGCTCCCGCTGTCAAACAAACAATGTATTAGGCGTCCATTTACCTCTATGCCCGTCATGGACTTGTCGAGTCTGTGAGGCTTGGCCTGGTCCAGGATGATTGACGCCACCGTTGGGTCTTGAGTGCAACTGCAGGCTGCTGAGATGATTGATAATGATGACCCCTGCTGGTCATCTGCGGTCGGTGCTGACCAAAATGGCTGCGCCCATGGATCGCACGAGGTCGGTGGCGCTAAAAGTGGCGGCCCCTGCAGGTCGCACGCGTCTTGCGTCTTCGTCGTCAAGAATGGCGGCGCTCGAGAATCGCACATGGTGGAAGACCTCGATGAAGCTGGAGACAAGGAGACAGGTTCTGGAGAATCACACACCGCGCTGCTAAGCTTCGAGGGTGGTTTAGCCCTGCATACTTTGGCATAGTGCCCTTTCTTCCCACACGCGGAGCAAAATACCGTTCTGGCTGGACATCGCTGCCGAGGGTGTTTCGCCAATCCACAGAAATAGCACCGCGGGCCTCCTGGAGTTGCCGCCGTTGTCAGGTCCGAGGTTGAAAGCACAATCGTGCTGTTTTTCGGAGCCGCTGGGTAGAATTGAGTCGGTGGCTGTACTTGCCACGATGTTCCCACGTGGTCGGTGGGGTAAGTTTCACGACTTCTGGAGGCCGTTTCCATCGTGTCAGCCAATTCCACCGTCTTAGCGAGGTCTAGGTTACCTTGCTCTAGCAGCCGCAGGTGAATATAAGATGAGCTGATTCCCGCCACGAACACATCTCAGATCAAGTCGTTAGTATACTGGGCCGCCGACACTGGCTTGCAGTTGCAGGCTCTGGCTAGCTGCTGAAGTTCGCGCAGGTACTGTCCCGTCGTTTCGCTGGGCTGCCGCCGTCAAGTGGCTAGAAGGTGTCGAGCATGAATCTCGTTTGGCGGTTTGTTGTACAGTTTCTTAAGTAGTTCGATGGCCCCTTTGTAGTCTTGGGCATCGTGGATTGATGAGTATACAGTGTCGCTTACCCTTGCGTGGAGGACCCGCAGTCTATCAGCGTCGTTTTAAATGGCTGTTGAGGCATCGATGTAGTCTTGAAAACACTTCAACCAATGGTCGAAAGTGTTCGACGCTCCCGCTGCACGTGGATCTAAAGTAAGCCGATCGGGCTTTGAGCATTTGCTCCATGGTCTTTTTTTTACCAAAATTGTTATTAATAAAATTGATGCGCGATTAAATCACTCGGGAGGCTAGATTGTACCCGGGAAATAAAGGCTTTTATTAATAACAAGAATGGAGCATACTATATAACAATACAATCCCAGACTAAAGGGTCACCAGGCAGTGCAGTGACCTTTATACTCCTCCAGGTAGGCGGAGCCAACTGGAGTGTACCACAGAACAATATCAACAGGTAGAACACCCCAACCCTAACCCCAACAGTGACAACAGTAACATATATACAAATACCCATAGTGCTGACCATCTATGGTTCAGTACCCATAGTGGTAACCATCTATGGCTCACCACATCAAGGTGGAAGAAAAGTGGGAGAGGAGTCACCCACCTATATGGTGTGAGGGTGCAATGTGCCTCGAGTGAGGGATTGCCTTGTGTGTTGTAAAGTGGAAGGCAATATGTAACTCTGCATGGCGATAGGAGATTGGTGGGGGAAGAGTTGAACTGCAACATCTGGTTATTGACAAGGAAGACTGAGAATTGTTGACTGCCAACAAGAACATGTTAGCCATATATTTGAAGGCCGAATCCCAAGGTGGTTCTGCAACAGAAACCCTTGCTTGCCAGGGTGAACACTCGACCTGCTCCCTGATTGATTTCCCAGGTCATGTGACCCGTAGAGGGACAATCACCACACCCCTCCCCCTCTAAGTTGTTTTATACAATTGACAATAATCAATTTGCTCAGTCCCTGATCATTGAAAATTTAACACATGAATCCAGTCCATTATAAATTAATCTAGTTTCTGATTCCTAGTGGAGCAGCATAACTCCATTGTCTGGGTGCTTGTAGTGGAGTGCTGTCAGTGGAAACCATGATCACAGCTATCTCTTCCGGCACAGGCATCGCAATTCTATCTGTTTTCATGGGGACCTCTGTTGTGCCTGTAACAGGATGATCTGGTACTTAAATGCTTGGATATTCCCAGGTGGCAATATAGCTCCTGATGGCACTACTGGTTGCTGGGGCAAATCTCGTTCTGGATGATCCTTTCTTCCACGTCCACTTGATAAGACAAGTGTCCACTTTTAGGTACAACAACTCCAGGGACCCAATTCGATCCACTTCCTAAATTCAGCATATGCACCCTTTCATCCACTGAAAACAACTGTGTTAACTTAGATGAATCATGGTTTGTCCTTTGACTGCTTTGGCTGACCTCTACCCTCCCTGGTAAATTTGGAAACACGAGGCTCAGTCTCATTCTGAAATGACAGTTGATTAACAACCCTTCTGGCGGGACTCCCATTGTTGCATGTGGAGTAGTCCTATAGTTCAGAAGGAAACATGAGATTCTGGTCTCCAGGGTCCCTCCTGACTGATTCTTTGGACCAGAATTAAAGGTTTAGACAGCCCATTCAGCGAGTTTGTTCAATGCTGGGTGGTAAGGTGCAGCGTACTTGATGGCATTGAGTGCGGCAAATTTCTGAAACTCAGCACTTGTGAAGACTGTTCCATTGTCAGACACCATGGGCGGAATTATACAGCCTCGCTCATCCCAAAACCGTAAACTCCCACCCGAGGTCAGCGGACCTTTGCATTGTCCGCCCCTCACCCGCTATGATTCCCGTGGCAGGCAAGGGGGTAAAATTCCGACGAATGACTTCAGGTATTCCATGAGTGGAAAGACATTGGAGTCATTTCCCAACTGTAGTGAGCGATGTCGGAGACTTCACCTCAAACACTTCCATCCATTTTGAATGTTCATCGACAAGATACAAAAACATTGTGCCTTTGAATGGATGCACATCAATATGGATTTGTACTCTTGGCCAACCAGGCCACACCCAAGGGTGCAGTGAGGCCACAGCAGGCAACGTTTGTTGCAGTTGGCACTGTTCACAGTGCTTGAGTAGGCCCTCAATACCTGCATCTATGCCAGGCCATCAGATATAAATTCTGGCGAGCACCTTCATCTTAGGTATACCTCGGTGGGCACTGCGTAATTCAGCTAGGAACAACTCCCTTCCTGGTACAGGGACGACTACTCTTGCTCTCCAAGGTATGATGCCATCTTGGCAACTCAACTCATCTTCTTGTATAAAATATGGTTTCATCTCTTCAGAGACTGGCTCGTGAGCCCAACTCATTATTATCCTGTACCTCACGTTGGACAGCAGTGGATCCTGAGCAGTTCAGTACTTGATCTGTTTCACCGAAAGTGGCAATGAGTCCAAGAAATTCAATGCCATGACAATTTCCTGCGGTATTGCGGAAGGAAGGTTAACATGGTTGAGCTCATGGAGTGGCAGCACGGTGGCACAGTGGCTAACACTGCTGCCTCACATTGCCAGGGGCCTGGGTTCGATTCCTGGCTTGGGTCACTGTCTGTGTGGATTTAGCATGTTCTCCCCATATCTGCGTGGGTTTCCTCCAGGTGCTCCAGTTTCCTCCCACAGTCTGAAAGATGTGCTGGTTAGGTGCATTGACCTGAACAGGCACTGGAGTGTGGCGACTAGGGGAATTTCACAGTAACTTCATTGCAGTATTAATGTAAGCCTTACTTGTGACTAATAAATAAACTTTAACTTTACTTTACTTTGTGTGTGGTTATGGGATGATATCCTGGAAAAACGGTGAGGGCATCAGAAAACTGGTTCCAATTTGCCAACTTGAGCATTACAGTCTGGTGTGTTAGGCTGTGTGCACACACACCCATGGCAGAAGAGGACTATCAGTTTTAATATGTTAATCACTCAATTACCACAATATTGATGTAAATTTTGGAGTTTAATTTTGGCTGCACTGCAGATTTATCAGGGTTCCTGGAACTCCCAAGGCAAAGAAGGCAATGACAGCTGAGGGGGCTGATACCAAGACAGAGAAACAAGTACTGATCAGCACTCTTAGTTAAAATGTGTGAAATGATTTGATCATGGTGTTTGTGCTGAGAGATTGCCTCGCACACTTTGCAGGTTAGTGCACACACTTCGAAGGTGTGATCTACACTTCAGTTTGGAGGTTATCAGATCTGTCTTTTGGAGCTCCCATCTATCAGACCATCGTGGATGTTCCTTACATTGTGCTACTTTGGACCGCAGATGAGGAGCAAGACAACAAGCAGGAGCAGCACTGACAATAGTTGCTGCTATTCTCAGACCTATGGCTCCGCAAGAGAGAAGGAATCAGTAAACAGGCGCAGTTCGCAGGAGGTCATCACTGGCACACAGGATCTGTGGGGAGGCGATCAGTTTCCTCTTTATGGTGGAACACCAATGTCCCCAGTTGTGCTGGTAGCCACATTTTACCAGTGGCTGCCAGAGTCACCCTCAACATTTTAGCCTCAAGATTCCTCCTCTTTGCTGGAGACAATCTGGGTCGGGATTCTCCCAAACCAAATCTAAGTGCCCAACAGGCTTGAAAATGGGAAAACTTCCAGCCTGTTTTTTGGGCGTACTTACCGGAATGAATCTCTGACACACTGTGTAATGCAGAGTGCCTCAGTGTGATTCCCTCTGAAAAGTGGTCGATAGGGCCTATTCCCATCCGAGAGGCTGGCAGCATAGTGCTGAGTGGGCCATTGTGTGTGCACTGACCTGTCAGTGCAGAGTTTGGCACATGCGCAGTAGCCCCACCCATCACCAGCCTCCCTATCACTGGCCTCCGATCGCTGGCCTGCCCCACAAACCTCCCTGATCGCTGGCCTTTCAATCCCCGGCCCCCCGATCGTTGGCCTACCAGAACCCATTCCCCCCCACCCCCCCCAGACAATCCTGATCTCCACCACATCCCCCTCTCCCCCCACCCCACCGGCAAGCCATGAACTCCCCCCTCCCTGGCTAGCCCTGATCTCCCTGGTCCCCCCAGCGCCGACTTCCCCCGACCCTCATGGACAGCCCTGATACCCTCAACTCCGATGGCCAGGTCCAGTTCTGCCCCCATGGCCAGCCCTGATCACCTCCCCCTCCTCCCCCCCATCGATCAAAATGCAGAGTGACAGCAGGTTCACCCCCCCCCTCAACTGTACAACCCAGTAGACCCCGTCCCCCAGTAGGCCACACTCAGCACTGCCCCTTGGGCAGTGCCAGGTGCCAGGCTGGCACTGCCAGGTTGGCACTTCCCAAGGGGCACCTCCCCCTTGCCTCTGACCTCCTTGGGGGGAGGCCTCAATGGCCTCTGTCCCCACCAGTGGGGTGAGGACAGCTGTTAGTGGGGAGTAGTCGTAAACCCCGCTGGAGGGAACCACCCCTGGCCGGGGTGAGCACTAGAGGGCCCAGAGAATACCGTCCTGGACCCGCTAATCATTACGCTGAAAGAAAGTGGTTGGGAGACTCATGACCAGCTCAAGCAGTGCAGCAGACCGGGTGAATCCTGGCCCTGAAGGATCTCGCAACCAACAAAATACAATCAGGCACAGACTGATGGTTTCTTTACTAAGGCCACAAATGATGTGTCTGTCACCTGCAATGACCCCATTCTGAGTCTGTAGGGATTTTGATCTGCAACTGTGGCTGTATACCCACAGGTGAAAGGCATCATGTTGGAACATTACAAAGAATCCAGCTATTTTTCTGTTGTCAGCCCAACACAATTCCACTGTTGTGCTTCCTATTTTATAGCAAATTAATGATTTTGTTCTTGCTGCATGCTACAGCCATGAGGGCTGGTTGCCACTCGGTTATACACTTCCTTGACTCTTGCCAGGAATTTCTGGCCTCACTTGCCGGCGGGATCTTCCGGTCCCACTGAAAGTCAGTGCCCTGCGACGGGTACCGGCATGGCGAGGCTGGAAAATCTTGGACTTTAAACTACTAAATCCCTTGAAATTGCAAGAACAATGTGGCTAATATTTGGCTGTCTCCCCACAATAGTCAGAAGTTGTATTTGATGCTGCGAATGATCATGTAACTGATTTAATCTGGAAAAACTGCACGCTGTTATCACACTATACCATTGAATAAATTTGTACTGGTGCTTAATCACTCTGAAATAAACTTCAAAGGGTACAAAAACCTACGCCATAATATAAATGAAGCCCAGGTTTGGAGTTGGGATGAAACTACTTTGCACGGATGCTAGCATTATAAATCACCGGATGTCTTTAAAGAGCTGATAATGCAGTTATGGCACAAATGAATTTAATCTCGCACAACAAGCTCAGTGCAATTTAATTTTTTTTGCCACTTCCCCTGCCTGGCTTTGGAAGTGATGGGAGGGAAGGAGTGGATCGGAATATTAAAACGGTGATATTAAGATGGGAATATTAAGATGCCAGCAGTCATTTAAGTGTTGCTGATAGCATTTGGAGTGCTGATGATTTTTTTCTTGACCAGACAGGGAGATGTTACAAACACATAGAACATCAAGTTTAGTACCTGTTCTAAGTGGATGTTAGACAGTGAAGTAGTACTTAGGCACTTCAGTCGCTCTATGGGGAGACCTTCTAGATCTAAACTTAATGAACATTGTGTATTGTGATCCAGCTCCTGTCATAAAAGATAAATTTTATGAAGGCAGGTGCTTGGCTCATTGTCTGCGGATGCTTCAACATGAGCCATTTCTTTGGCTGTTCTTTTTCAGTGGCGGTTTGCCATTGTCTTTCACTCTCAGGGGCAGGGTGAGGAGGCATTCTGAGCCACACACCAGCCATCTAGCCAACTGAGCAAACTTCCCCCTAATAAGGTAAATAAGCAAGAAAAGAAAAGCAACATCATGTCAGCACACACTGCTGTACCCATTTTAAAAGTGAATGTTGCTGTTGAGCATGCAGGGAGAAAACCTCAAGATCCAATGCAGAGCTCACTTCAATGGAATTTCTGTGTATGATGAGACTTGCGGCAGACAGACATCATCTCCAATATCCCTCCCATTTTCTCTTGCCACCATTATGATCAGATGAGGAGTCAAATGGCTCCCCTCTTTTCCCCTTCCTCAGGCGATGGCAATAGGTTTTCCTGTTTTGTTTAGGATATGCTTGCCAATTCAGTGAATACTTAATAATTTCCATACTATGATCATGGAAGAAGCAACCAGACAGATTTTTTTCAGTTTAACAAAGAATGAGGTTAGCATTATTATACTTAAAGCAAGCGAAGTGAAATAATAAAAATTGCTCTGACTTTCGCAAATACACACTTGAAGTTCACAAATTCGAGTCGGAATGACTGACTTGAAGTGTTAGCTTTGTTCTCTCTCCACAGAGGCTGCCAGACCTGCTGAGATTTTCCAGCATTTCCTGTTTTTGTTTCAGATTCCAGCATGAGGAATATTTTGATTTTATAAAAGAATATACAATCTGTACTCTGGTGGCTTGGCTGGCTTAAGGCTGGATTTGCGATTTGCCTTCGGTCTTCCCAATGATGTACATAGCCGAGATGGTTGTTCTTCTGCAAGCGGTAATGCTGTGTTGTATTATTTTAAGAAATCTCTGCAACAGAGATGTCCTTGAATGGTCTCAGGCAGCCCTTGAATAGTCACAGGCAACAAATAGGGTTCAAGTCTTGCCAATTGGATTGAAGAGCGAGGAAGGCAGGATGAACCCCACTTGGCTCTCCTCTCTCTCAGCATCTCAGTTGCTTGTCCTCAGTCCTGCTGAGAAAACACATGCCTAAAACATACAAAGGGATGACTTGTCATGTGACCTCTCCTCTCAAAGTTCCAGGATATTCCAAATAAGGCAATTGTCAGTGTATTCCAATGGTAACTTAATTCAATCAAGTTTGGGGGCATCTCTTCACCAGGGTTCAATTGTCCAAGTTGTTAGTGTTAATGGATTATCTCCAGCAGAAGAATACTTCAGGCCTTCATGCCCTGCTAATGGGACAGAAAATGTGGGTCTGTCACATTTTGAGGAAGTCATTGTCTTTTGTAGGTTTTGCAGCGGGCAGAATTTTACCGGCACATCTGCCCAAGGTTCGTACGATCTCGCCCAAGGCCAATGGAGAATGCCGTTCTCCGAACCTCGCCTGCCCCGGAATCGGGGTGGGCGTGCCGGTAAAATTCCAGCCGCTGACTCCATTCCAATGAATTAGAATGTGGAATGTAGAGTAATGCAAATCAGGATTGTCATCTTGCACTGTGATCTCAAGTTACCTATAGCCACTATATTTGAAAAAGTCTGTTTTTAAAAGTTCAGTTGATATTTCCAGCACCTGGATTAAAAGTCTTTTTTGTTGACACAAAGAACGTCTTCATAACACCTCCACACCACCCAAAATGGAATGTGCAGCAGGAACTTTTCATTATAGGATTGTAATAAAAGAAAATGCATATACATTCATCCTCAAACACTCACATATCACCCTTACACTGTCATAGCTATGCTCTGTTTGATCTGGAATGATTCTGTGCTAAGTTAAACTATGGAAGAAACATCAGCTATCAAATGATATTTTGCTGTAATATGGGTACTCTTTAGGTGATAAGGTTGTAAATCAGGCTTCATTGAAATAGTCTTGCATCTTGAGTTTTGAATTTCTTTTAGCGTTGGGGTTAGGGCTAAGAGAGACATTGGGTGGGATTTTCCAGCTGGATCTGCCGCAAGAGTGGAAATTCCCGCCCATAGTCAATAGATCTTTAAATGCATGTCAAATTTTCCATCCTGCCCACGATGATTCCCATGGCAGGCTTGGCTGCAAAATTTACCCAACTGGCACAATGGTTAGCATTGCAGCCTCACAGCACCAGGGACCCAGGTTCAATTCCCAACTTGGGTCACTGTCTGTGCATAGTCTGCACATTCTCCCCGTGTCTGCGTGAGTTTCCTCCGGGTGCCCGGTTTCCTCCGAACGATGTGCAGGTTAGGTGCATTGGCCATGCTAAATTCTCCCTCAGTGTACCTGAACCGACGCTGAAGTGTGGCGACTAGGGGATTTTCACGGTAACTTCATTGTAGTGTTTATGTAAGCCTACTTGTGACACTAGTAAACAAACTTAAAAAGAACTTAAAACCAGTTCAGATCCTAGTGCCTTCCTGTCTCTTTTCCTTTTAAATCCTGTTAAGCATTAATTAGGGAATTGGGGTGTTCACTGACAGCTGGTGATAGTGCTCTGGGCATGTTACTGCCAACAGATCTGTGACTTCATGTCAGCTGAGGGAGTAGTGGAGAGTCAAGTTTGCCCCTGCAGTCCTGGAAGGTGTTGACCCCCACTGTCTGCTGAAGAGTAATGCTTGTACTATACAAATGTTTCTGACTGCACGTTGTACTGCCTGAACAACTTTTAACCCTTCAATGGCCACTTCCACAACCCATGGGTCCAAGAGTTATGTTTAAGGCATATTGACAAATATTATTTCTGGGGTGATAGTGGATTGCAATCTGTTTTTAAACCCCTGCAAGATGTTCAGATTGACTTCCTGCACCTCATCTTCAGTGGGTTCTGAAGTTGTGCTCCTGGGTTTGGTGAAATTTAAAATTTGAACTTGACCTTGTGATAATGGATAATTCTGCACTGACTTCCCTGATATGTCCCTTGTGGCATCCACAAATTGTATTCACTTTAGGGTGTTTTACTTTCCCTTTTTCTTTTACCTCAGAAATGTTCCCCCCCAACCCCCCACTCAATCTATTCCAAGTCTTCTGGGTTATTATTGTATTCAGGTGGATGTCCAGATCCTACCTTACACCCCAGTGGTACTTGAACTAGGTGAGGAATCTGTGGTTCATGATGAAGATAAATACGCCCTGACCACTTAACTTTAAATCCTGCAGCTGTCAAACTGCCAGCGTAACAACAGAAGATATGGAACAAAGAAAAGCTACTTAGATCATCAAACTATTCCTACTGTAGACTCTGTATAATTTTTATTCCCCCCGGCTTTTTCCAAATGAATATAGCAAGAGGTAAATGCTCTTAAGATGATAAAATCTCTTTGACTACCCTTGGGGGACTCCCAAAATAATTGACAGAAAACTCCAAAACATCAGTCTAATTCTGTGTTCTACATTATTCAACTCCAATAATTTACATTTCACAAGTGGCACTCGTGTAATCTACCAAGATTGCAATCATAATATTCCATAGTGTGTGTATTTAATGTAAATTTCAATACTCTCCTCACACAAATATTCATCCAGTTTTTTTCAAGGTGAAATTAGTGAAACACTGTACTTATGTGAATTTCTTTGCCCGGGTCATTTACATGATGTAAATATACTCCTGAAACAGGGTTATGTCCTATAAGGATTGTAGTTGCACACTCCTAGCCATTAGCATCAGGCCTTCTGGCCGCTGTTCTCCAACACCAAAGGTTGTCTTGGGAGAAATTCCAAAAGTCAAATGATAACTCACATCCATGAATGTTCAAGTTACCCCTGCCCTCTCAGACCCTGGAGGCCACAATAGGTTTCCACATCTATTTGGTATCCACTCATTGATTTCGAAGTGCAAAGTGTGCTCCTGAGAACCTACAATGCATTAATGACTTTCAAAGATTGAGGCATGCAATTCACATTCAATTCTATACAATGTTCCATAACCATGTCCATAAATTAGCATAACTTTTTTGTTGTAATTAACTGTTCTTGATATCTTTTGATTCGCATTGTTTATATTGGTCCGCCATTGATTAGATCATAAATTGCAAACTCCAGTCATCAACTCAGCATCCTTTTTTCATCTTGCTTATTTTATGGGATATGAAATTAATTTTAAAACAATTGACATCTCACCTTAATAGTGATAGTAACTGGGCTATGTAAACAGTAAGAGTGACAATAACTGGATGAGCTAAATCAACCTTTGCAATGTTTATTTAAGAAGAATCACATTGTAAGCAGTTTGAATCACAGTTTGTCAATTTTGTGCTTCAGTGCCACAGTGTGGCTTATTTTCACAGAACAACCTAACAATGTTCTGCAGCTTCGATAGATGAATATTCATAAAAATATGGACTTGCCATAGCATAGATAAATAATGCACACATCAGTTACAATCTTACCAATCTTAGTAGTTTATATATATTTTAGAGGATTTATAAATTGTGGCATAATTATACAAATGATTCAAAGCAAAATCTACTTTTACCTACTTGCCAAACTTATTCTTTAATATTTTTCAGTACCAAATTACATGCAAATTTTATTTTCTGTGAAGTAAACTTACTCATGTTTATACTCTCCTTCAAAAGGAAAATACCTTTTGGAAAATGTAATTTTTATTGTAAAGGCCAGTCTGCATTGCTACTATCAGTTAATATCTAGCAATGACATTATATATTTATCTTTTTTAAACTCCTGTTATTTATTAATGTATTACTATAAAAATAATTTATTGTTGTAAAAGGTTGCAATATAATGGGATGATTGTTATGAATCATGTAGCTTTGTCTCTAAATTAGATGCAGCTCTGATCTATTAATCTAAATAGCATGGATGACTTTAGCTATTAGTTAATTATTTAGAATGTTGCTTTAAACCACCAATATGTCAAAACATGCAAAATAACTGGTCAGGTATTATTTAAGGCAATGAATGTGCTCTCATTAATAGACTATTAATAATGACACACTATAAACTATTTCTAAGCACTGTTATTAAAACTGTATTTAAACTACTGAATATTCAACAAAATCTCAACATTTCAGAATTCAGTTCAAAACAAAAACAGATATCAAAATGTGTGAGATTAGACATTCTGTCTGATCATAGACAAGATCAAAGATTGTCTGTTCACTAGTTCCTAATCATACTAAATTTGCTGTACTTGAGTAATGATGTTATAAACAGAAGAGAGGGGGTGAATTAGCTCTCCTCTATTCAACCTTCTCAGTTGGTCACAACTAAGGTTTAAGTTTCTTTTGTTAGGACTGTGATGATACTGTGCCTTTAAGAAATGTGTTCATGTGTTCATTTTTATTGTAAAGGCCAGTCTGCATTGCGACTATCAGTTAATATCTAGCAATGACATTATATATTTATCTTTTTTAAACTCCTGTTATTTATTAATGTATTACTATAAAAATAATTTATTGTTGTAAAAGAACGTTTCCTGCGAGGAAATTCAGTTCTGTTTTGCATCGTGCCGATTTGTCTGCAAACCAGACAGCTCACATGCTGAGAATGTAGGCTAATGACTGATTTTAGCTCGGGATCTGTTTGTTTTAATCTGAGTTAATGCATTTTGTTTATTTGGATTTTCTCCTGGGGTTTCAGAGTAGAGTTTTGATTAGTTTAGTTGACAGAGTCATGTACTTAAGGAATGGAGCTAAGCTTACAGGGAAAAGCAGGCAGTTATTGCTGGTTCTGAAAGAAGCAAGAGGTCCCTCTCTCTCTCTCTGGAGGCTGCTGTTTTAGACCTGCTCGGAGAAATAGGTCTCTCTCTCGCTCTCTCTCTTTCTCTCTCTTTCTCTCCAGAGGTGTTCTGGAAGCTTGAGGACTGGCAGCCCAAGCTGAAGCACATAAGCTTGTGTAGTGCTGATTGATTTTGAAGAGAAGTTTAAGTCCATAAGAGGAATATTGCTTGAATTGGAACTAATAGAGATAGGTTAGCAGTTAAGAACTGTATCTTTGCATGTTTAAGTATTTCAATTGGTAAAAGTTAGCTAATTAATTTGTTACAGTTAAACTGTATTGTTAAAATAAAGTTTGTTTTGATAAAAACTTCCAAGTGTGTCAACAGAATCATACCTGGAGTGAAACACTTTATTCTCACACTAATGCCAAAAGACAAAAACTGTTGGGGTCTAGTCAGGCTTCATAAAATACTTTGGAGTTTCTGATCCATCCTTAACATGAAGATATGCCTTTTCCCGATTAGAATGTATTTTAACTATTTGAGTTGTAAGCATTAAGATGCCAATCAAACAATGTTGTTTTGAGTCAAAGAAAGTGCAAGCCACTAAAGCCAAAAAAATAAATAAAAGCATGTCATAAAGAATTCGATCCTCATATGGTCCTTGGACAAACACACACATGTACATACATATCAGCAAAAAGAGGAAATGGCGGCGCGGGCTCAAAATGCGGAGAATTCGGAAAAATGCAATTCTTGTCGATGAGATTGCATTTTCCAACTTTGAATGAACCTCGCTGCTGGAGAGATGAGGAACATGGCAGGAAGGATGGGGAACTAATGTGAATGCATCAGCATATTATTAGCGAGCACTCACTCCAGAAATTGAGGCCACACCAATTATTCAGCTAGCACTAGCGTGATGTCACATTTGCGCCATTTACAAAAGGTCTACATAAATGTGAGCCTGGCGCCGTCACCTCTGACCGGGATATCGGAGATGAGCATTCAGGTGGCCATTAGTTCCTGGGCAGATCAAGATTTGGGGGGGGCAGCAGGGAGAATGCTGGGGATGCAAAGACATGCAGCTCAGAGTTAGGGTTTAAGGGGGTGCATTAGTGTTGGGGTTAGGGTGTTGGGGGGTTGTAGGCGGGTAGCTCAGAGGCCTTACCTTCCCTTCATATCGGGTCGCCCTTGCTCCAAGAGGATGATTTTAATAAAGGGAGAAATTAGAATATGAGAGGAAACTAGCATAAAATAAAAAAGGCAATAAGAGCTTCTATACAGTACATAAAAAGGAAGAGAGTAGCTAAAGTGAACGTTGATTACTTGAAGGATGTGACTGGGGAATTAACAATGGGAAACAAGGAAATGGCAGAGGCTTTGAACAAATACTTGGTATCTTTCTTCAGAAGAAGGGGCAAACAAATCCCAATAATAATAGGAGAAAACCAAGGGACAAAAGGGAGGAAGGAACTTAAATAATCACTATCACCAGAGAAAAATACTGGGAAAATGTATGGGACTGAAAGCTGACAAATCTTCATTCTGTGCCCTTTCTTTTACTGTATATTGTCTCTCAGTATGGTTAGCTGACAGAAACAGCACTGAACTCTCTCCTTGCTGCCTCCTTTAATTGGGTGGGCTCTCTGAAGTCACATGGATCCCATGTGCCATTCATAACATTCTGAAAGCTCAGTAAAATTCAGGTTAATTGACATCAAAGCTGCTTCAATTGTTCATAGAAACCCTACAGTGCAGAAGGAGGCCATTCGGCCCATTGAGTCTGCACCGACCACAATGTTGTTCCACTAGGTCATGAGAAGTCTGGTCTCCATGATTCCTGCTGCATGTAAAATGCGGAAGCAGTGTTATGATGAGAGACTTACATTTTGATGCATCCCAGCTCACTCTATAGCTCCCACGCCCTGACGCCACTCTTACAGGCCCGGTAAAATTCCAGCCAAAGAAATTCTTCTTGTATCACGTAACACTTGGGACATATCATGAATGGTCAAGTTGGAATAAATACTACTGCAAGCTATTGAAATGTATTTGAAACACAAGGTTAGAATTTTGACTTCACACTGTTTGCAAAGAAGCAAAAGTAATACAAGGAAAAATGTTATCATGCAGTAAGTGGTTAAGATCTGGATTGTACTGCCTGAGAGTGAGGTGGAGGTAGGTTCAGCTGAAGCATTCAAGAGGGAAATAGACAGTTATTTTAAAAAGGAAGAATATGCAGGCTGATGAGGGGAAGGTGGAAGAATGGCACTCAGGGGATTACTCATTCCGAGTGCCAGTGCAGACATAATTGGCCGAATGGCTTCCTTCCATGCTGTAACACTTCTGTGCTTAACATGAAAAATCTCTTGGACAGAGGGAGGAAAATTGGCTGGAAAGATTCCACACCTGTAATAGAACCTGCCTATGTTTCCTTCCATTTAAATTAATAGAAAGAAAATCTGATGGGCCCTATGAAAATTGTGCAATCGCTCCCTGCAAATTTCCCCCTTTGGGAAATGCCAAGCATCCAGGTGGATACAAATTTATTGGCATACCCATTCATCCAAATCACCAGCACATCTCGGGAGCTTTTCTGAAAAAATTTTCTGAGTATATGGTAATGTGTTCAGCAGACTGTGATAAAACCTAATTTCCTTGCTGACATATAGGTATAGCATTGGCAGAGAAACATAGAGAGCAGAACCTGGAGAATTCCTGCCATTTGGTAAAACTGAGTGGATATTGTTGTCTGCATTTTAACACTAATTGAGTAATATCCCAGGTCAAGTCAGCTCACTGTTGCATTGAATTGAGAGATGGTTCATCATATTTCACTATTACAAGCCTTTTCCAAATCCAGGAGCACCAGCAATACGCTCTCCTGCTTGTTAAAGGCTCACAGAAATATTTGAGAGTCACAGAAAATTGTCACTGGTACTTGTTCCTGTTCTGCACATTGTCTAATCCCAATTCCCATGAGGTAATTTTGCAAGCGGTTCATCTTTGTAATCTGTTGCTGCAACTCCCATCCACTCGTTTGACACCTCTAAACTTAACTACTCCAACGTTTTCCTGGTTGCCAGTTGATAACTCTAGAATCATAGAATCATAGAATCCCTACAGTGGAGAAGGAGGCCTTTCAGCCCATCGAGTCTGCACCGACGCCAATCCCACCCAGGTCCTATCCCCGCTTAGCTACCCTGTTAATCCTTTAACCTATCACATCCCAAGACATTGAGGGTTAATTTAGCTCTAAACTCACACATTGCCATTTTATATAAACATGTTCATCCAAATCTCTGTTGCCTGTATCCTAATATGCACCAAGTTTTGTTCACCCATCACCCCTCTCCTCACTGATTTACATTGGCGCCTGGTCCAGCAAAGCTGTGAGTTTAAAATTCTCATTTTTGTTTTTAAATTTCTTCATGATCACGTCCCTCTCTATCTTTGTAACCTCCTTCACAGTTTACAACTCATCACAATATCCAATGGTGAGCGGAGCTGCTTCCCAAGCAGTTGACCTGGGTTCAATTCCCAGTCCTTGGAGTGGCATGGTAGCACAGTGGTTAGCACTGCTGCCTCACAGCGCTAGGCACCTGGGTTCGATTCCCGGCTTGGGTCACCGGCTGTGTGGTGTTTGCACATTCTCCCTGTGTCTGTATGGGTTTCCTCCCACAGTCCAAAGATGTCCCGATTAGGTGAATTGGCTGTGCTAAAATTCTCCCTCAGCATACCCGGACAGGAACCGGAGTGTGGTGACTAGGGGATTTTCACAGTAACTTCATTGAAGTGTTAATGTAAACCTACTTGTGACTAATAAATAAAGATATCCGTACTTCTTCAATTCTGTCCTCATAAATATTCCTGAATTTCATCCCTGAACCAGTCTGCCTTTTCACTTCTCTTTTGTTATTTAAAAAGTTCCTTTGACCAAGTTTTGATCACATGCCCTAATATTTTTTGTGGCTCCTTTGCCAAATTCTATTTCATAATCACACCTGCTGAATTACCCTGGGACGTTTTCCTACGTTAAAGGATATATATAAGTGTAAATGGGTTTTTTTTGTGTGATTGTTCTTTTAGCAGCATTGTCAGGTATCTCAGGAGGCTGATGGTTCAGTAATTGCTGAAGTCAGCGGAGGCTTTGCCTGATTTGCAGACCATTGTGATCACAGTGTGATTTCCAGCATCTAGGAAATGGCCCTGCTCTAACAGTTTTGTGAACTCTTCAGTTTTCATCACCATCCTCTTGTCAAATGCCTTACTGAGCATACATTTGGTGAAACCATCTGCTCCTGCCATGCGTTCTAAATATACACTTTATCCTAAACCAGAGTTCAGCAGCAATAATTGGCTGACCCGAGGTAGTTGTATTGCTTTATGGTTCATTTGTTTTTTCATTACTTTCAGGGGCTGTGCACAGACCTTGGAAGAGTTTTGCTTGTGTATGGATATAATGACTTACTTCCTTTTCCTAGCTCATGTTGAATTTCTTGTGATTTGGTTGAGTGCAAAGACAATCTTTGATAAACTAACTTAACTTTTTTATGTGTGCACCTCTGTATTTTTGACCATAGAATGCAGCATCAGGATTTTGTTTTTTTCCCCCTCTGTTTCTTCCCTGTAGCTCTGCAGATCTGATGACAAATTGTTTAAGGTGTCGCTTTTCTTCAACCTTTCTGCAAAAAAATGATCTTCACTGTTTCTCAGCTTCAGTTTTGAGAAGTTGTCAAGTTTAGGTATGCAGAAAGTAGATAGATGTCTCTCTCTCCTTCAGCTATGTTTTAATGAAGTCTCTTCCTGAGGATATCTTTTTAACTAACGCCAATACAAAAGCATAATACTGCGGATGCTGGCAATCTGAAATAAAGTAAGAGTTTTAACAACACCAGGTTAAAGTCCAACAGGTTTATTTGGCAGCAAATACCATTAGCTTTTGGAGCGCTGCTCCTTCGTCAGATGGAGTGGAAATCTGCTCTCAAACAGGGCACAGAGACACAAAATCAAGTTACAGAATACTGATTAGAATGCGAATCTCTACAAACAACCAGGTCTTAAAGATACAGACAATGTGAGTGGAGGGAGCATTAAGCACAGGTTAAAGAGATGTGTATTGTCTCCAGACAGGACAGCCAGTGAGATTCTGCAAGTCCAGCAGGCAAGCTGTGGGGGTTACTGATTGTGTGTCATAAACCCAACATCCCGGTTTAGGCCGTCCTCATGTGTGCGGGACTTGGCTATCAGTTTCTGCTCAGCGACTCTGCGCTGTCGTGTGTCGTGAAGGCCACCTTGGAGAACGCTTACCCGAAGATCAGAGGCTGAATGCCCGTGACCGCTGAAGTGCTCCCCCACAGGAAGAGAACAGTCTTGCCTGGTGATTGTCGAGCGGTGTTCATTCATCCGTTGTCGTAGCATCTGCATGGTTTCCCCAATGTACCGTGCCTCGGGACATCCTTTCCTGCAGCGTATCAGGTAGACAACGTTGGCCAAGTTGCAAGAGTAGGTACCGTGTACCTGGTAGATGGTGTTCTCACGTGAGATAATGGCATCTGTGTCGATGATCTGGCACGTCTTGCAGAGGTTGCTGTGGCAGGGTTGTATGGTGTTGTGGTCACTGTTCTCCTGAAGGCTGGGTACTTTGCTGCGGACAATGGTCTGTTTGAGGTTGTGCGGTTGTTTGAAGGCAAGAAGTGGGGGTGTGGGGATGGCCTTGGCGAGATGTTCGTCTTCATCAATGACATGATGAAGGCTCCAAAGAAGACGCCGTAGCTTCTCCGCTCTGGGGGGAGTACTGGACGACGAAGGGTACTCTGTCCACTGTGTCCCGTGTTTGTCTTCTGAGGAGGTCGATGCAATCGATTCCGGAGAGTAGTCCATGGTGAGTCTGATGGTGGGATGGAACTTGTTGATGTCATCATATAGTTGTTTCAGTGATTGTTCACCATGACTCCAAAGGAAGAAAATGTCATCGATGTATCTAGCGTATAGCATCGGTTGAAGGTCCTGTGCGGTGAAGAAGTCTTGTTCGAACCTGTGCATGAAGATGTTGGCATATTGAGGTGCGAATTTGGTCCCCATGGCTGTTCCGTGTGTCTGGATGAAGAACTGGTTGTTGAAGGTGAAGACATTGTGGTCCAGGATGAAGCGGATGAGTTGTAAAATTGCATCTGGAAACTGGCAGTTGGCGTTGAGTACTGAGGCCGTTGCAGCAATGCCATCATCGTGGGGGATGCTGGTGTAGAGTGCCGAGACATCCATTGTGACGAGGAGTGCTCCTGGTTCAACTGTGCTTTGAGTTTCTGTAGGAAGTCCGTAGTGTTGCGACAAAAGCTGGGGGTTCTTTGTACAATGGGTTTCAGGATGCCCTCGACATAGCCGGAGAGGTTCTTGCACAGGGTCCCATTGCCCGATACGATGGGACGGCCAGGTGTGTTTGCCAATCTGAAATAAAAACAGGAAATGCTGGAAACACACAGCAAATCAAGCAGCATCTGTGGAGATAGAAGCAGAATTAATGGGTTGGGCCGATGATCTGCTGAGTATTTCCAGCATTTTGTGTTTTTATTTCACTCCATTTATTCATTGGGATGTCACAACTGCTCGTTTTTCAGCCGACGTCCGATTCTCCAAGCCATCACAATTCTCGTTGGGAGCAAGCAGATCCGGAGAATCGCCCCATATTTCTTTTTTCAAATACAGAGACCAAAGCTGCACACAGTATTCCAGATGTGATCTCACAAGATTAAATACAGCTAAAAAATCCAGAATTACTTACATATTATTTTCATGGACACAGAGAGACAGAGAGGCTTTGAGAACAGATTTTACCAGACAGGGGGGCATGTATGACAAAAATGCACCTGCTATATGTTGTTTTGATTCACATAAAAACCTCAGGACAAAGAGATCGAACAGTGAAACAACAATAGCCTGGTTATTTAAGCATGACAGGTTTTCTTTGTATTACAAACTTAAGTTGGCAAGTTGGGAATATCATTGAGTCGAGACATTAATTAAAACTTTCTCAAAGCTGAAGCAAAGACCACAAGTCTATATTTTGCATTATTGATTGTAAGTATTACTGCAATGGCCATGTCCAACAAGAGAGAATCCAACCATTGCTCCCTGGCATTCAACAGCATTACCATCTTGGATCACCCACAATCAATATCCTGGGGGTTACCATTGCAGAGAACCTGAATTGGACTAGTCATATAAATACTGTGGGTACAAGAGAAGTAAGAGTTTTAACAACACCAGGTTAAAGTCCAACAGGTTTATTTGGTAGCAAATGCCATTAGCTTTCGGAGCGCTGCTCCTTCGTCAGGTGGAGTGGATATCTGCTCTCAAGAGAGCAGTTTTTATCAGTAGTAGTTTGCCATTGTCTTCCAGTGTCAGAGACATGGCAGGATGACAGGCCCCAGTTTACGTCTGCCAAAACAGAGACCAAACACACAGTGTTGGCATTATTCTGAACCACACATTGGCCAGCTATTCACCGGTGTTAATTGGCTCCCTGCAACAATATATACAGTATCCAAAGTTAAATGGAAGCATGAGAGGCAATAACTCATAGCAAGGAACCTTATTCAGTCGGAATAACTGAAACATAACTGAAACATAACATAACTGAAAACTGAGTCCAGGTCTGAGGCATTCAAGTCAGGCGACACTGACCTATACAAGAAAGCCAGATATGACCTAAGGAGATCCATCAAAGATGCCAAAAGACAAAATCGGACCAAGCTAGAGTCCCAGGCTAGCCACACCGACACCCGCCGACTATGGCAAGGTCTGCAAGACATAACAGGCTACAAGATGAAGGCAGGTAAATTCGCCGGCTCCAACGCACCCTTTCCTGATGAGCTCAATGCATTCTATGCCTGTTTTGAGCAAGAGATCAGTGAGGGCATGCCCTCTATCCTGGAAACCCTGGATGAACCTGTATCTGGGGTCACCATTGTCAGAGCAGCGTTCTTGAAGGTCAACCCACGGAAAGCAACTGGTCCAGATGGGGTGTCCGGACGTGCACTCAGATCCTATGCGCATCAGCTGGCAGAGGTATTCACAGACATCTTCAACCTCTCTTTACAACAATCTGAGGTCCCTAACTGCTTTAAGAAGACGACCATCATCCTGGTACCTAAGAAAAACCAATGAGTGAGGTGAGTGAGGGAGTGTGTGCATGCGTGAGGTGAGTGAGTGAGGTGAGTGAGAGTGTGTGCATGCGTGAGTGAGTGCCTTAATGACTATCAGCCTGTGGCTCTGACATCCATCATTATGAAGTGCTTCGAAAGGTTAGTCATGGCACGAATCAATTCCAGCCTCCCGGACTACCTGGATCTACTACAGTTTGGCTACCGCCGCAGCAGGTCCACGGCAGATGCCATTTCCCTGGCCCTGCACTCAATCCTGGAACACTTCGATAACAAGGACACCTATGTCAGACTCCTATTTATTGACTACAGCTCAGCCTTCAACACTATTACTCCCACGAAACTCATCTCCAAACTCCGTGGCCTGGGCCTCAGCACCTCCCTCTGTGACTGGATCTTGAACTTCCTAACTCACAGACCACAATCAGTAAGGATAGGCAACAACACCTCCTCCACAATCATCCTCAACACCGCTGCCCCACAAGGCTGTGTTCCCAGCCCCCTATTATGCTCCTTATACACCTACGACTGTGTGGCCAAATTCCCCTCCAATTCGATTTTCAAGTTTGCTGACGACACCACCATAGTAGGTCGGATCTCAAACAATGACGAGACAGAGTACAGGAATGAGATGTAGAATCTGGTGAACTGGTGCAGCAACAATAATCTCTCCCTCGATGTGAACAAAATGAAGGAGATTGTCATTGACTTCAGGAAGTGTAAAGGAGAACATGCCCCTGTCCACATCAATGGGGACGAAGTAGAAAAGGTCGAGAGCTTCAAGTTTTTAGGTGTCCAGATCACCAATAACCTGTCCTGGTCCCCCCCCCGCCAACACTATCGTTACGAAAGCCCACCAACGCCTCTACTTTCTCAGAAGACGAAGGAAATTTGGCATGTCAGCTATGATTCTCACCAACCTTTACAGATGCACCATAGAAAGCATTCTTTCTGGTTGTATCAGAACTTGGTATGGCTCCTGCTCTGCCCAAGACCACAAGGAACTACAAAAGGTTGTGAATGTAGTTCAATCCATCATGTAAACCAGCCTCCCATCCATTGACTCTGTCTACACTTCTCACTGCCTTGGCAAAACAGCCAGCATAATTAAGGACCCCATGCACCCCGGACATTCTCTCTTCCACCTTCTTTCTTCGGGAAAAAGATACAAAAGTCTGAGGTCACGTACCAACCGATGCAAGAACAGCTTCTTTCCTGCTGCTGTCAGACTTTTGAATGGACTTATCTTGCATTAAGTTGATCTTTCTCTACACCCTAGCTGTGACAGTCACAGTACATTCTGTACTCTCTCGTTTCCTTCTCTATGAATGGTATGTTTTGTCTGTATAGCGCGCAAGAAACAATACTTTCCACTGTATGCTAATACACGTGACAATAATAAATCAAATCAGCATAACTACATAAAGAATGGGACTGTCAGGTAAATATTGCAGATTATAATATGATCCAAAAGTATAGTGAAGGAAGAAGGGCAGAGTAGTTATATTAAAGAGCAGTAATAGGAAAAAGGGACAGAAGAATATCCTTCCTCAGATAAGGAGACCAAAACTGCACACAATATTCCAGCTGTGACCTCACCAAGGCTCTGTATAATTGCTGCAAGACATCCCAGCTCCTGTACTCAAAATCCCAGACTGAAATTAAAGATAAGAAAGGATTGGTCATGGGAAGTGGATATGCCAAAGAATACATTACAGTGGAAAGAAAGTGGATTAGAGAAATGGAAACAAACATGTGAACTGAATAAGGAGATTAGAATAATGATCATTGGCAATTTTAACAAGCTCCAAATAAACTGGCAGGAAGAGGGGGGAATGGAGTTTTTTGCACTTTGTGTGAGACTCCTTTCTTATCCAGCATGTAAAAATACAAGAGATGGTGGCTGGAATTTCCTCCCTCCCCCCACGCCTGCCACGGGAATCAGGGCGGGCGAGGGGCGGACAATGGGAAGGTTTGTTGACCTCGGATGGGATTTTACAGTTTCGGGACAAGCAAGACCATAAAATCCTGCCCGGACACCTGCTGGGTCCAGTAATGAGATATACACCAGAACAGATAAGATAAGAAAGCCTATAGCATATATAGAAACCATAATAAGGCCAGGATAAAGTTGAGATTATTCGTCAGACAAAAACCAAAGCAATAAATTGCAAAAAAAACTCATTATAAAGGAACGAGAATGGAACCAAAGAAGATAAACCAGAAAAAGCTGCTGACAACAAGGAAATAAAACAGCAATGGAAAATATTTAAATCTGTGGCCATAGAATCCAAGAGAAATATATCCCACTAAAAAGCAAGAACAATCGAGCCAATTATGACACATCAGGGATGAATAAAGAAATAAGAACGAGATTAAAACTGAAGAAAAAAGCTTATGTTAAATACATAGCAAGAAAAAGGAGATGCTTACCAAAGAGGATATGAAAAGATTAGGAAATAAATAAAAACACAATTAGAAAGGCAAAGAGAAACTACAAAATTAAGTTATTAAGGCATATAAAATAAATAATAAAATATTCGACTGACACACAAATAACCAAAGGGAAAGTAGAATAGGGAAAGAGCCGCTGAGGGATATATATGATAAACTCATAGGCAACAACAGCAAATGGTAAAAATATTAAATAATTACTTTGCTGAGATATTCACCAAGGGATTAACATGATAGAAATGACATTAGAGGAAGTGATCAATAAAGATATAAAGACATTTAGGATAGAATATGGTGGGGGGAGGAGTACTGAGGGGGATCACTGGGGGAATCAACATAGAGGGGAGAAAACTGTTAGTCTGCATGGTTTGCTTCCACACAAGTGAAGGGGAGGTAGGGAAGAGATAGCGTAGCATTTTTCATAAATATAAATTATTGGAAAAGTGGATGCTGCCAGAGAATTTCTAGTTAAAGACACTAGCAAGGATCAGAAGGTTGAACCGTACATTGGTGCCCGACACTTCAGCAACTACAGGATGAGGCTACTGATGAGGCTTGTCAAAATGGGTGGGTCCTCAGATTTGCCACACTGGCAGGACAGGTACAGGGAACCATAGATTACACACACATATCAATTACACACTCTCAGATCACAGTCATCATCAACCAAAATGGATTCCAGACCATCAATGTTCAACTAGTAACCAATATGCATATCTGCGCAAGATATTCAAGAGGTGCCTAGATATAGCACTTGGGGTGAATGGGATCAAAGGTTATGGGGAGAAAGCAGGATTAGGCTACTGAGTTGGACGATCAGCCATGATCGTAATGAATGGTGGAGCAGGCTCGAAGGGCCAAATGGCCTCCTCCTGCTCCTATCTTCTATGTTTCTATACCAAGGGAGCTGCTATTTTGCACTGTAGGAATTCTATGATTCTATGATCTTGCACCAATCAAGTTTCCCACACCTTCAAGCAGAATCAGAATATTGAGTATAAGAGTTGGGAAATCATGTTGCAGCTATATAAAACCTTGGCTAAGCCACATTTGGAGTACTGTGTGCAGTTCTGGTCACCACACTACCAGAAGGACGTGGAAGCTTTGGAGAAAGTGCAAAGAATGTTCACCATGATGTTGCCTGGTCTCGAGGGTGTTGGCTATGAGAAGAGGTTGAATAAACGAGGACTGTTTTCACTAGAAAGATGGAGGCTGAGGGGAGACCTGCTAGAGGTCTACAAAACTCTGAGAGGCATAGACAGGGTGAATAGTCAGAGGCTTTTTCCCAGGGTGGAAGTATCAATTACAAGGGGGTATAGGTTCAAGGTGAGAGGGGGAAAATTTAAGGGAGATGTACGAGGGAAGTTTTTCACACAGAGAGTGGTGGGTGCCTGGAATGCGTTGCCAGAGGAGGTGGTGGAAGCAGACAGATTAGCAACATGTAAGAGGCATCTGTATGGGCATATGAATAGGGAAGGAATAGAGATATATGGGCCGAGCAAGGGCAGAAGGTTTTTTCCTTAGTTTAGTTAGGGCATCATCAGCACAGGCTTGGAAGGCCAAAGGGCCTGTTCCTGTGCTGTACCTTTGTTGTTTGTTAGTTCTAACATGGCTCTTTGGAGAGATGGATGAGCATTTAAAGATGTGGTTGATTACACAGATGAGGGCCATTTCAACACAATAAGCAGAAACAGCACAACTGAAGCCACATGAGCAGAAAATTTGCCATTGAGCAAGTCATCCGGTGCCTGGATAAATCTGGGAAGGGGCATTCAGGAGACAAGGGTGTCTAGAATGACAATGATGGAATCAGCCTCCCATCCATTGACTCTGTCTACACTTCCAGCTGCCTCAGCAAAGCAGCCAGCATAATTAAGGACCCCACGCACCCTGGACATTCTCTCTTCCACCTTCTTCCTTCGGGAAAAAGATACAAAAGTCTGAGGTCACGTACCAACCGATACGAGAACAGCTTCTTCTCTGCTGCTGTCAGACTTTTGAATGGACTTACCTTGCATTAAGTTGATCTTTCTCTACACCCTAACTATGACTGTAACTCTACATTCTGCACTCTCTCGTTTCCTTCTCCAAGAACGGTATGTTTTGTCTGGATAGCGCGCAAGAAACAGTACTTCTCACTGTATGTTAATACATGCGACAATAATAAATCAAATCAAATCAAAATCAAATCAAATCAAAATCAATATATATACTGCAGAAAGGATAGGAGCTGCAGGAGAAGGAAGACAATGATAGCTTTACCCTTTCAAAGGAGGAGAAGGAAGAGCAACAGGAGGACAGGAAGAGGAGGAGGACGAGGTGTCTAATATGTTGAGGACACCTCCAACATTCATTTAGCTATCAGGAATGCCCGGGACAGGCTGAATCAGACATGCTTCAGCTAATCTGAAACAGTGCAGACATTTGGCACACCCCAATACTCACCTTCATTTCCTGCCTGTCATGGCACTTCCCTACTAGCCAAGATCGGAGAGAACTTTGTTGCATTTCAGTGAATTACTGAAAAGCCAAGTTGAGGATTTCCTCACTCCTGCTTCAGGTGAAACGTTGAGTATACAGACCATTGGTGAGGACCAGCATAGGCTCGGGTGTCTGTTGTATCTGATGCTCCATGCAGGCGGCCATTCATTCCATGAATGTGGCTATCAGCCTGAGACATCATTATGCACATGCATAATCTCCCTCCAATCGAACGCACAACCTCAGGAAAGGCTGACAGAACTTCACATATTTTCTTTGCTATTCAGTTCTCTTTGTCGATAAACCCGACACTTTAGGATCTGCATGTAGCTGAGCAGAGCCCTGCTGTCCCTCTCTCCACTTCCTCCTCCTGCTCAGTTGTGAAGTGTCCTTTACCAGGTGACAACCCATGTGCGGGTCCATTATAGTGTGTGCATCTGAGCCAGTGGAGAGCATACATGAGTCATGTACTGATGCATCTTCAGTATGCACGACTACTTATGAGGAGACTTCCTACTCCTCCAGTGCCAGCTCCTGAGAGCTGCTTGTAGGACCTGTGGGAATTGGGAGACATGAACTTGAACTGACAATAGGTTCTGACAGAGGGTTCTAAGCCAGCATTGTGCTGACCATCATATTTCAGGACTGCTGACATCAAATTAATATAAGTGTTGTGAACCATGTGTTTAATTCTGTCACCATGTAGCTGGAAGCCACTCATATCTCAAAGACCATGCATTCTGAAACCTCCTCTGTGGATGTCAGTGTGATGATGGCTTGTGGGCCAGCTTCCATTCTCTGCCTCTCCTGGTTTTCTTCCCCTGCAAGGAGAGAAAGAAAAGACTAACGCACTTGAGAAGTGGAATGTTTGAAGAACGTGGACAACAGCATTTCTGGAGGGTCACTGGAAGTTATAGGTGTGGCATTCCAATAAGAAAAGGGCGAGTGTCAGTGGTGGCTGATCAGATGGGGGTGTGAGGAGAGCCACGTTACAGAAGGATGAGTATGCTTATAATGTACATTAGTCTGAGGGCTGATACACAGGAAACAGCTCAGAAAGGCAGAGTGAGAGAGTTTTTACCTGAACGTGCCATGTCACTCCGCTTTCCTGCCTGGATCAGGTCATTGAAACTCTTGCATCCAGCAGTGAGACACCACACTCTGGCTGCTGACCTTCTTGGTAAGCTTGAGTCAGTCTTTCCTGTTCACTTTGGTAGGTTCCTTTCTCCCTGTGGGCCCTTAGAGTCTGCAGCATAATCTCCAGGGATGTACCTGAAAAACATTGACGCTCAAGTTGCAGGCTGAATTTTGATGAACCCCTCAGGAGCTGGCACTGGAGGAGTAGGAAGTCTCCTCATAAGTAGTCGTGCATACTGAGGATGCATCAGTGCATGACTCATGTATGCTCTCCACTGGCTCAGATGCACACACTATAATGGGCCCACACATGGGTTGTCACCTGGTGAAGGACACTTCACAACTGAGCAGGAGGAGGAAGTGGAGAGAAGGACAGCAGGGCTCTGCTCAGCTGCACGTAGATCCTAAAGTGTCGGGTTTATCGACAAAGAGAACTGAA